>NC_000086.7:141292028-141352028 GCF_000001635.26 Mus musculus | reverse complement strand
CAGAAGTTTCCACTATGGGGATATTTTTAACTCTCAATTTCCTTAATAGGTAAAGAACTTTCTACATTATCTACTTTTCTTTTCTTGAATGAGATTTAGTATTTTGTGTTTTGTGAAAATAATAAAAGATGTAACTAGGGCTTTACCACAGACATACTTTCTAAAATCAGATTTTTGTGTCACTCTGCCTAGAAATAGAGAGAAAAGTAGATGAGTTTTAAAGTCATGACACAGAATGACAACAGAAATACTGGACCACTTCTTTGTGTGGGGTTGGCTAATTCCAAAATATTTGACATGAAGATCAAACTTCACTTTTGTTAAGATTTGTGTGTGAGAGGTGAGAGAGAGAGAGAGAGAGAGAGAGAGAGAGAGAGAGAGAGAGAGAGAGAGAGAGAGAGAGAGACTTTTAAAGTCAGCTCCTACTAATAAAGCCGACTACTTGTCTAGTTTCTATTTTCTGCAGATGAGATGGGATTAGAATGTTTTTCCTAATTTTAGCAATCCAGGAAAACGTGACAAGTTGGTTGGCTTTGCTCATGATGCAAGCAAAATGAAACCACTTCTGAAAGAATTTTTGTCTTAAAATTATAGCCATAAAATGAAGTAGATTAACTTCATGTTCTTGGCAAATAAAGACTGAGGTCTTGTTCAGCTGTGGACTGGGTTTTGTACTTTGTGATTTTCCCTCCTTTTATTGAAAATAGATTCTTTTATCATACAATATATCCTGATTATAGTTTCCCCTCCCTCTGCTCCTCCAAGTTTCTCCCCCATCCCTACCCATCTGAATTCACTCCCTTCCTGTCTCTCATTAGGGAAAAAAAAAGGCTTCTAACAGATAACAAACAAATGTGATGAAATAAAATATAAAAAACGATGAAATAAAAGCCATCACATTAAAATTGGACATGGCAGCCCCACAAGAGAAAATAGTCCCAAGGAAAGGAGTTAGAGACCCACTCATTTTTACAGTCAGGAGCTCCATAAAATACTAAACTAATAGCTATAGTGTATACACAGAGATCTTTGTGAGTTCATACGGGCCATTTTTAGTTGATTCTGAAGGATTTTTTTCTCCTGGTATCCCCTTCTAACAGTCTTTCTGCCTCTTCTTCTAGGGGTTTTCCTTAGCTCCAAGGGCGGGGTTTTATGGTGACCTTCCATTTAGAATATATCTCTTTGTCTCTGTGTCTCTGTCTTCCTCCATCCCTCCACCCCCCCCTTCTCTCTCCCCACACCCTGTCTGGCTGTGGCTATCTGTATTTGTTCCCACCAGCTGCCAAAGGAAGCCTCTCTGATGATGACTGGCTAATCTTGACTATCTAGTCTCTGATTCATGGTTACATAAGCAGTATAAACTGTGGGTTCCTTCTGGTGAAGTGGGCTTTAATTCAAATCAGAAATTGGTTGACTACTCCCAAAGGTTCTGTGCCACCATTGCCCTAGTGTATTTTTCAGGGAGGGCAGATTGTAGGACAAGGGTTTTATGGCTGGTTGTTGTTTACATTTCTCTTTTGGTAACCTGCAGAGTACCTTCCAGTAGTAAAGAAACTAGGACTTAGGGCCGTATAAGCACCAGCTCAACTTTCCCATGTTCAGTGAGGCCCTGCTCATTTTACAGAGAGCAACTTTTTGTCTTAGCAACAACCTGAGTAGTTTGGGGATTTTCATGGTACCCCCTTGGTCAAGAACTCAATGGAATGTAGCCTAGTCACTCCTAGAATCAAGAGATGACTAGTTGAGACTATATCATCCATTCCTAGGAGTTCTCACTAAGGTCACCCTCATACATTTCAGGATGTTTCCAATGCACTAGCTTTCTACACCACCTCCCAAATGCCCCCTGATCCAATCATCTCTTCCCACACTGTCTCCCTCCAGCACATCTCCCACCAACACCTGATTTCCCCATGCCGCTCCCCAAATACCTCTAGTTCACCTGTAAAATATATTCTATCCCTTCCAGGGATATCCATGTGTCCCTCTTAAACCCCTCTTCTTTACCTAACCTCTCTGGATCTATGGATTGCTACTTGGTTATCGTTTACTTATTGGCTAATATCCACTTATAAGTAAATACAAATCATGTTTGTCTTTCTGAATCTGAGTTACCTCCTGAAAATTTCATGGTGTCATTTTTTTAACAACTGACTAATAACTTTGTTGGATAAATGTACCACGTTTTCTTTATTCATTCTTCTGTTGAGGACCATCTAGGTTGTTTGCAGTTTCTTTCTTATAAATAAAGCTTCAGCGAACATAATTGAGCAAGCATCCTTGTGCTAGGATGCAGTGTTGTTTGGTAGTGGCATAGCAGGGTTTTAAGGTAAATCAATTTCCAATTTTCAAAGGAACCGTCATATTGATTTTCAAAGTGATTGTACAAATTTGCATTCCCACCAGCAAAGGAAGAGTGTTCCCTTTGCTCCACATCCTCACCAGGATCTGCTGTCACCTGAGGTTTTGATCTTAGCCATTTTAATGGGTATAAGTTGGAAGCTCAGAATTATTTTAATTTGCATCTTCCTGATGACGAAGAATGTTGAATATGTATTTGTTTCTCATCTATTTGAGTTTCCTCTATTGAGAATTCTCTGATTAGATCTGTTCACATTTTTAATTGAATTTTTTGTTTGTTTGGTGTTTTGTTTATTTGTGTGCTTGATTGTTTTTTTAATATTTTTTATTATTACGTATTTTCCTCAATTACATTTAGAATGCTATCCCAAAAGTCCCCCATACCCTCCCCCCCCCTCACTTCCCTACCCACCCATTCCCATTTTTGGCCCTGGCATTCCCCTGTACTGGGGCATATACAGTTTGCATGTCCAATGGGCCTCTCTCTCCAGTGATGGCCGACTAGGCCATCTTTTGATACATATGCAGCTAGAGTCAAGAGCTCCGGGGTACTGGTTAGTTCATAATGTTGTTGCACCTACAGGGTTGCAGATCTCTTTAGCTCCTTGGATACTTTCTCTAGCTCCTTCATTGGGGGCCTGTGCTCCATCCAATAGCTGACTGTGAGCATCTACTTATGTATTTGCTAGGCCCCGGCCTAGTCTCACAAGAGACAGCTATATCAGGGTCCTTTCAGCAAAATCTTGCTAGTGTATGCAATGGTGTCATCATTTGGAGGCTAATTATGAGATGGATCTCTGGATATGGCAGTCTCTAGATGGTCCATCCTTTTGTCTCAGCTCCAAACTTTGTCTCTGTAACTCCTTCCATGGGTGATTGTTTCCAATTCTAAGAAGGGTCAAAGTGTCCACACTTTGGTCTTCGTTCTTCTTCAGTTTCATGTGTTTTGCAAATTGTATCTTATATCTCGGGTATACTAAGTTTCTGGGCTAATATCCACTTATGAGTGAGTACATATCATTTGAGTTCTTTTGTGATTGTGTTACCTCACTCAGGATGATGCCCTCCAGGTCCATCCATTTGCCTAGGAATTTTCTACATTCTTTATAAATTTTGGATATTAGTCCTCTAGTGGATGTGAATTTAGTGAAAAAGCCTTTTTCATTCTGTAGACTGTCACTTTTTCTGATTGACAGTGTCCCTTGCCTTACATAATCTTTTCAGTTTTCTGAGGTCCTATTAATTAATTGTTGATCATATTGGTGCCTGAACTATTAGTGCTCTGTTCAGAAAGTTATCTCCTTCACAAGTGCATTCAAGACTATTCCCCAACTTCTCTTCTATTAGATTCACTGTATCTGGTTTTATATTGAGGTCTTTGATCCACTTGGACTTGAGGTTTATGCATGGTGATATATATGGATCTGTTTGCATTCTTGTAAATCTAGTTTGACCAGCACCATTTGTTGGATACGCTGTCCTTCTCCAGTGCGTATTTTTTGCTTCTTTATTTAAAAAAGCAGGTAACCCATATGTGTCTGTATTAATGTCTAGGGCTTAAATTCAGTTGCACTGATCTACTTGTCTGTTTTTATGTAAATATTGTGTGTGGTTTTGTTTTTGGTTTTGGTTTTGTTTTAATATTGCTCTGTAGTAAAACTTGAAATCAGGGATGGTGACAACTACAACATTTTTTTAATTTTTTTCAGGATTATTTTGGCTATCCTATTTGTATGACTTGTAAAAATGTATTTATTTACTGATTTATTTGTTTGCTTGTTTGTTTATTGCATGTAAACCTGAAGACTAGAAGAGGGCATCAGATCTCTTTAATAGATGGTCACCACGTGGTTGCTGTGAATTGAACTCAGGACCACTGGAAGAGCAGCTAGTGCTCTTAACCACTGAGCCATCTTTCCAGGCCTTCTGTGATTTTTTTTTTTGCATTTTTATTAGGTATTTTCTTCATTTACATTTCCAATGCTATCCCAAAAGTCCCCATACCCTCCACCCCACTCCCCTATCCACCCACTCCCACTTCTTGGCCCTGGCTTTCCCCTGTACTGAGGCATATAAAGTTTGCAAGACCAATGGGCCTCTCTTTCCGCTGATGGCTGACTAGGCCATCTTCTGATACATATGCAGCTAGAGACACAGGCTCCGGGGGGTACTGGTTAGTTCATATTGTTGTTCCACCTATAGGGTTGCAGACCCCTTTAGTTCCTTGGTTACTTTCTCTACCTCCTCCATATGGAGCCCTGTGATCCATCAAATAGCTGACTGTGAGCATCCACTTCTTTGTTTGCTAGGCCCCAGCATAGCCTCACAAGAGACAGCTATATCACGATTCTTTCAGCAAAATCTTGCTAGTGTATGCAATGGTGTCAGCGTTTGGAGGCTGATTATGGGATGGATCCCCAGATATGGCAGTCTCTAGGTGCTCCATCCTTTCATCTCAGCTCCAAACTTTGTTTCTGGAACTCCTTCCATGGGTGTTTTGTTCCAAATTCTAAGAAGGTTCAAAATGTCCACACTTTGGTCTTCGGTCTTCTTGAGTTTCATGTGTTTTGCAAATTGTATCTTATATCTTAGGTATTCTAAGTTTCTGGACTAATATGCACTTATCAGTGAGTACATATCATGTGAGTTCTTTTGTGATTGGGTGACCTCACTCAGGGTGATGCCCTCCAGGTCCATCCATTTGCCTAGGAATTTCATAAATTAATTCTTTTTAATAGCTGAGTAGTACTCCATTGTGTAAATGTACCACATTTTCTGTATCCATTCCTCTGTTGGGGGACAGCTGGGTTCTTTCCAGCTTCTGGCTATTATACATAAGGCTGCTATGAAAATAGTGGAGCATGTGTCCTCATTACAAGTTGAGTGAGGTAACCCAATCACAAAAGATCACACATGATATGCACTCACTGATAAGTGGATATTAGCCCAGAAGCTCAGAATCCTTCTTAGAAGGGGGAACAAAATACCCATGGACAGAGTTACAGAGATAAAGTTTAGAGCAGAGACTTGGGCATCCATCCCATAAACAACCACCAAACCCAGACACTATGGCAGATGCCAACAAAAGCTTGCTGACAGGAGCCTGATACAGCTGTCTCCTGAGAGGCTCTGCCAGTACCTGATTAATACAGAAGTGGATGCTCACAGTTATCCATTGGACAGAGCACAGAGTCACCAATGAAGGAGCTAGAGAAAGTATACAAGGAGCTGAGGGGGTTTGCAGCCCCCTAGGAAGAACATTAATATGAACTAACCAGTACCCCCAGAGCTCCTTGGGACCAAACCACCAATCAAAGAAAACAAATGGTGGGACTGGTGGCTCTAGCTGCATATGTAGCAGAGGATGGCCTAGTCAGTCATCAATGGGAGGAGAGGGCCCTAGGTCCTGTGAAGATTCTATGCCCCATTATAGGGGATTACCAGGGCCAGGAATGGGAGTGGGCAGGTTGGGAATCAGGAGGAGGAGAGAGGAGATGGGGGGGGGGTTGCGGGGGGAAACTAGGAAAGGGGATAACATTTGAAATGTAAATAAAGAAAATACCTAATAAAAAATAAACCTAGATTATATGTATGAGGGAAAAAAAAAACATGTCTTCTTTTATTTCCTAGTCTGGCTTCTTTTGTCTCATATGATGATCTCAAGTTTCATTTTCTTGTAACTGATACAATCTCATTCTTATATGTCTGAGTAATTCTCTGTTCTGTATATATGCTAACAGCTTTAGACTGCTTGCATAACTTGTTATTGTGAATAATGCCATATTATCCTTACATGTACAGCTGTCTCTATTGTAACGTATGTAGCTTCCTTTCCTCAAGACCATTATATGGTCGTCCCACTGTACATTTTTGGAAGTCTCATACTGATTTCTGTAATGAATGCAGTAATTTATATCGCTACCAATCATTTATAAGGGCCAGGGGTGGATTTCCTATGAGCCATTCTGTTTTTCTCTGTCAGAGTCCCTTTTCAATGTCATCTTTCCCCATTTCTGAGCACACTGAAGCTCTTTTAGCTTTCTCTACACCTACAGGACTTACAAATTATCTCATAGTGAGCTCAGGATCTTCACGGAAATAACCTAGTTTGTTTCCCAGTCAGTCTCCTGCTACTGCACCCTGTCTTTCTCAACTAGACATTCATTAGATTCCTTCCTTCTGATACAAAAGACAGAAAAGGCAGTGTCCTTGGCCATTTAGACTTAATAACAGAGGAAGCAGTCTGTACTGAAATTCCAGTATTCCCTGTTCCTGTAGGATATTTTTTAACTTGTGGAGAGATAGTGAAGTTTTCTGTGCTAACATAAGTTCCCACCTAGAAACACTAAAGGATTTTCTTTTCAACTAGCCACAAGTTTTCCTAAGGGCACCATATAATAAATGAACATTAATCCTCTGGTCCAAGCCACTAAAGCAAATGAAGTTTACCATGTAAATAAAGTCTATCAGTAGCAAGATAAGCTCGCAGAGTGTAGAAGAGCATGCACAGCCACTCCACACATTGCACATCTGAGGAAACAACTCAGTCCAACTACCTAAAATAAATTTGTATGTTTTAGTTGGAAAATACTCAGCACAGTTTCTCGGAAATAGTCAAAAGGTAGGCTATTAGTTAAGGTGGTGGATGTTTTAATTAATTATTGAGAGTCGTTGGGAAAGAAGTAACATTTAAGAGTGTGTGAAGCGTTATGTATGAGTTATATCTTAGTAAAGTTTTTCTAATAAACTATTGCCAAAAACTGAAAAGGGGAGACCCTGACTAAGAATTCCCAAGCAGTGGATAGGATATAAAAAGTTTTCTAGGAAAATTAATTGTTGATCAATTGACATTTTGTTACTTTTCTGTTGCATTGATAAAATGACATAACCTAGGTAATATAAAGAAGGGAAGGTTTCTTTTAGGTCACAGTTCAGAGGGCAAATCCCTAATGATGTATGAGGCACGCAGGCAGGTAGAGCAGGAAGCTAAGAGATAATGTCTTTAATCACAAACGCAAAGCAATAATAAAGTAGAAGTGAGGCAAGAATATACTCTCTCCAATCCCATTCCCAGTGATGTACTTTCTCCACCAAGGATACCAGTCCTACACCTTCCCAAACAGCATCACCAACTTGGAATTAAGTATTGAAAATCCATAAGCCTATGGGGACATTCCTCAATCGAACCTCCACAGACCTCTATGACCAGAACAGAGTAGATCAGAGATGAACCTGCAATAGTAAGTCAAACCTGATTTAGATGTCTTCAAACTTTGGAGGAAATGAGTATTCATCAAATGTTTTTGAGAGAAGAAACATGACTGCACCGATGCCTTCTCACATTATTTTCATGATAGTTAGCTCCCTTATCAGGATTATAGTTCCTCGGGGGAATATATTTATTCTTTAATGATTTATTTTTATTTTGTGCACATTGATGTTTTGCTTGCGTGCATGTCTGTATGAAGATGTCAAATTCCCTGGAACAGACAGTTGTGAGATGCCATGTGATTGAACTCAGGTCCTATGGAAGAGCAGCCAGTATTCTTTTGGGGGGTATTTTTTCTTTTATTATTATTAATCATTCTATTCGTTTACATCTCAAATTATATACCACTTCCTGGTTACCCCTCCACCACCATCCCATCTCACATCTGCCCTCCCTCTCCCTTTTGCCTGTATGAGAGTGTTCCCCACCCAACCGCATTTTCCCACCCCACCACTCCAGCATTCCCCCCCCCCCTACTCTGAGGCATCAAACTTCCCCGGGACCAAGTCTCCAGCCCTAAAGATGTATTTTTAAAATAATTGTACTTTTCCTGTAGAGTTCAATATAGTGACCTTGTATTCAGAAAATGTGCCCTAAAGCTTCAACGCAGTAAAATGATCTTGGTGTGAGAGGTTCTACCTTGCTCAGCTTCTACTGGCATCCTTCCTATTTAAAGATTTCCTAGATCCAATTTTTCTTTGTCTTTAGCCAGCCTCCATATAAACCTTACTCAGGCTGCCATTCTTTAGCATGTGGATTGCTGTAGCAGTCTTCTGATTAGCCTTCCCTCCTCCTCCTATCTACTATCCATACTACTGCCAGAAACATGTTGGTTATATATATATGCATATACATATATACACACACACATATATATGCATATACATATATACATGTACACACACACACACACACACACATATATATATATATATATATATTCAATCTTACCATGTTACTCTGTAATCAAAACTAGTGAGTTCCTCCCGCTCATGTATCAAGCATAACACTGTCTGTGCCTTCCTATACCATGTAGCCCCTTGCCATCCTTCCCTTGCCTTTCTTTTTCTATTAGATATTTTCTTTATTTACATTTCAAATGTTACCCCCTTCCTACTTTCCCCTCTGAAACCCCCACTATCCCTTTCCCCCTCCCCCTGATCCCCAACCCACCTACTCTTGCTTCCTGGCCCTGGCATTCCCCTATACTGGGGCATAGAACCTTCATAAGACCTAAAAGGGCGTGCACACACACATGTCAGGGTACATGCATATGGAAGTCAAACGGTATCTAAATCAATTGTGTTTTGCCTCATTTTTGAAACAACTCAGAAGGTCTGCTTGTCTCTCCACCTTCCTTAGGATTACAGGCATGTGCTACCCTCCATGGCTTTACATACTGATGCTAGTGATTCCTATTTATGTCCTCATGCTTATAGCAACACGTTACTGACTGAATTATCTCCCTACCTCACCAACAAATATTTTTCTAATGAGGGAATAATGCTAATGTCCTCATGTTTTAAATTTTTAAACATACATAACACTTTTAATTTTCTTCCCATTACTCTTGGAACAGTTCTTATACTTTAAGTGTTTATATAAGTTTATTCCACCAAAGAATATAAATTCCATGATGGCAGGGAACATATTTATTGTTTGTATTATATATTCTACAAATAATAACACATACATATTATAAATGTACAGCAAATACATTTATACAAATTTACTTGGAGGTGTGTATTATAAAATATTACTTCAAATAAAACATAGAACACATTCTTGCATTCTAGGAAGTATCTTTATGCTACCAATTGACTCCATCCTTCATCTCCAGAAGGAGTGGACCCTATTGCAATAATAGTCATAACTTCACCCTTTCCTTCCTAGTAGTCATAATACATTAGACCAGTGGTTCTCGACCTTGCTAATGCTGACATCCTTTAATGCAGTTCCTCATAAAAGTATTTCCATTGCTACTCCATAACTGCAATTTTGCTACTATTATGAATCATAATGTAAGTATCTGATATGCCGATAGTCTTAGGAAACCCCTGTGAAAGGGTCCCAACCCACAGGTTGAGAACAGCTACATAAGAACATAAATAAAAAGTGACTCCATTGCAGAAAGAAAAGTGAGCCCTCCCTAAATTTTACCAAATGAATGTTGCAGAGTTTATCCTTTATGTTTCTTACTGAATGTTACTTTTGACACATACCACAAGTGAACTTTGCACACAAATGCCATGATACTACCTGTAAGGTTTCCAGATAAAATATGGGAAGTTAGTTACCTTTGAATTATAAATAAATAATGAGAAGACTTTTAGTGTAAGTACATCTTTGATATTACATTGAACATACTTACAATTTGAAGACTAAAATATTCTTGGCATTCTATATTTTTTTATTTGCTAAATCTATCTACTGTGTCTGCAAAGTGTGAAATTTCTGCCTCTTTCAGTATCTTCCAACCCTAACAACTTCAGTTGTGCCCAGCAATCGGGCTTAGCAAAATATTGTATTTCATGGACTCTCAGTGAAAAGCAGCATCTATTTAAAGAAAATTCTGGTCAACATTTACATTGTGTATTAAGCATTTGCTAAGCCATTTTAAGTTCTACCCAAGCAATGCTACATCTCTCCAGGTCCTTCTTCATTCCGGAATGCTCATTTCTCTACAACTCCCTGACCCTGTCTGTTATGTTTATGATGTGATGTGAATACACTTAAGCAGATGTTAGAAAGAAGTGCCTTTCAGAACTGCTCAGCAGTGTCTGGTGTCAGCTCTTTCTTTAAGATCAAATGTGGCTGACAAGTCCTTCTGGTGGGGAGCCAGCTCCCGCAGCTCCCTTCCTTCTCTCCTCAGCCTTTCATTCATAAAATCATGGGGAGCTTTTCTTCAAAGGGAAACACACATTCAACCTGGGACAGAACTCAGTGTGCTTTAACATGTATGTTTGTTTCTGTTTCATTGAGCAGAATTTGCTTTAGAAGTGTTCAAAGTCATATTAGATTCCTTGTAGTTTCAGTACAATGCTGAGAAGCTGTAGGAGGCTGTCAAAGGCGATCTGATTTAGAGGAAAAGCTCTGAGACTTGGAACCAAGCTTGGGATTGAAACCTTGTGACCTTGAAGAGATGTCAGTTTAGACGCCCCCCTCCCCCCACCTCAAGTTTCTCTTCTGTGAAATATGATAGTAACAGTGCCTGCCCCACAGTTCTATAAGATAAAAAAAATACCAAAAAAACCCCCATGAGCTATTTAGCTTAGTTCATTGCACATGTTTATGCTAGAAATGCCTGTGAATGTGGATCCAAGAATATGTCTAATGCACTCGAAGAAGCATCTCTTGATTCCTGGGCCCTTGACTGACTGATCATCAGAGAATGGACATTATAAGGGTATCTTCCTGTCTTATAATCCACTATCCACTGAAAAGAGAAGACCTAGCCTCACAACTCTGTCACCTAAATGGCAAATAACACCATCTCTGAAATTCATAAGTATTAGTGTTGTTTTTAATCTAGCAAATGGTCAAATAGAAATGTTTTCATTTCAAAAGTACTCACACAACTCAAATATGAAGGTTTTCTAGAATATGCAACAATTGTGTAATAGTATGAAGTAACTAATGTAATGCTTTTGACGACTTGTTTTCCTGGCTGTCATTTTCAAACTAATCTTGGAGTTAGTATCAATAAATAAAAGAGGAAAAGGAGAGATTATTGATAGAAACTTTTTGATAGTATATATAAGTGACCCTAAAATTCCACCAGAGAACTCCTAAGCCTGATAAACAGCTTCAGTGAAGTAGCTGGATATAAAATTAAATCAAACAAGTCAATGGCCTTTCTCTACACAAAGGATAAGCAGGCTGAGAGAGAAATTAGTGATCTTTCTATCTTCTGATATTATCTCCATTTTTTTCTTCAAAGACTTGTAGATTTCTGTCATACAGGTTTGTCACTTGCTTGGTTAGAGTTACACCAAGATATTTCATATTTATTGTGGCTATTATGATGGAGGTTGTTTCCCCGATATCATTCTCAGGATGTTTATCATTTGTATATAGAAGGACTACTGAGTTTTTGAGTTAATGTTGTACCCAGCTACTTTGTACAAGGTGTTTATAAGCTGTAGTTTGGGATCGCTTATGTATACTACCATATCATCTGCAAATAATGATACATTGATTCCTTCCTTTTGAATTTGTATCCTCTTTATCTCCTTTAGTTGTTTTATTGCTATAACTAGAACTGTTAGAACTATATTGAGGTTGGCGTGGTGGCGCACACCTTTAATCCCAAGGACTCAGGAGGCAGAGGCAGGCAGATTTCTGAGTTTGAGACCAACCTGGTCCACAAAGTGAGTTCCAGGACAGCCAGGGCTATACAGAGAAACCCTGTCTTGAAAAACCAGAAAAAAAAACCCAGAACTATATTGAGTAGACATGGAGAGAGTGGGCAGTCTTGTCTTCTCCTTGATTTTAGTGGAATTGTTTTAAGTTTCTCTCCATTTAACTTGATGTTGGCTTCCTGTATGTTGCATTTATTGTGTTTAGGTATGGACATTGTTTTCCTGATCTCCTCAAGATTTTAGCATGAAGGGGTATTTCATTTTTGTCAAAGATATTTTCATATTAATTTTTCTTTCAGTTTGTTTATATGGTGTGTGTGTTTTAGTGGAAATTCCTATATTGAACCATCCCTGCATCCCTGGGATGAAGCCTACTTGATCATGTAAATTATGTCTTTGAATCATTTTATTCAGTTTTTTTGTTAAAGAATTTTTTAATATTATCACCAGCTCAGGCTGAGCTTAGGTTTCCTATATAGCCCAGTATGGCCTTGAATTTCTGCCACCCACATTTTTTAACATCATCTTTTTTATTAAACTAATAAAATTTATTTTAAAATATACAACACAATATTGACTTTTAAGTCATCAAAATAATTTATAATAGTTAAATGTCTCTTAAATATACACGATACCTTCTGAAGCTAAAAGTTATGCACTCAACCACTTTTTAAAATCTGTTTGGAACATTAAACATGATAGAAATAGGAAAAAATTCTTATAAAGAGATTTTCCTCTGAGAAAGGAAATTGTGACAGGTTCGTGATTAGACAAAAACCATTCCATCTCCAAGGGAGAATACAGTTTGTCTGTGGCTTCATAGAATGAATTGGGTAATGTTCCCTCTGTTTCTATTTTGTGGAATAGTTTGAAGAGTATTGGTATTAGTTCTTCTTTGAAGGTCTGATAGAATTCTGCACTAAACACATCTGGTCCTGGTTATTTTGGTTTGGAGACCTATTTGTTCTTTTTTTTTTAATTAGATATTTTCTTTATTTACATTTCAAATGTTATCCCCTTTCCTAGTTTCCCCTCCAAAAAACCTCTACCTCTAACCCCCCCTCCTTCCCCTGCTCCCTAACCCACCCACTCCCATTCCCAGTCCTGTCCTTACCCTATACTGGGGCATAGAACCTTCACAGGACCTAGGGCCTCTCCTCCCATTGATGACTGACTATGACATCCTCAGCAACATATACAGCTAGAGCCACATGTCCCATGTGGTTAAGTTCCAAGGAGCTCTAGGGGTACTGGTTAGTTCATATTGACGTTCCTCCTATGGGGCTTCAGACCCCTTCAGCTCCTTGGGTACTTTCTCTACCTCTTCCATTGGGGAGCTTGTGCTGCATCTAATGGATGATTGTGAGCAACCATTTTTGAATTTGCTAGGCACTGGCAAAGGCCCTCAGGAGACAGCTATATCAGGCTCCTGTCAGCAGGTGTTTGTTGGCATCTGTCTGGGTTTGGTGGTTGTTTATGAGATGGATCTCCAAGTGAGGCAGTCTCTGGATGGTCATTCCTTCTATCTCTGCTCTAAACTTTGTCTCTGTAACTCCTTCCATGGGTATTTAGTTCTCCTTTCTAAGAAGGATTCTGAGCTTCTGGGATAATATCCACATATCAGTGAGTGCATATCATGTCTGTTCTCTCATGATTGGGTTACCTCACTCAAGATGATATCCTCCAGATCCATCCATTTGTCTAAGAATTTCATAAACTCATTCTTTTTAATAGCTGAGTAGTACTCCATTGTGTAGATGTACCACATTTTCTGTATCCATTCCTCTGTTGATGGGCATCTGGGTTCTTTCCATCTTCTGGCTATTATAAATAAGGCTGCTATGAACATAGTGGAGCATGTGTTCTTATTACCAGTTGGAACATCTTCTGGATATAGGCCCAGGAGTGGTATTGCTGGATCTTCCGCTAGAACTATGTCCAATTTTCTGAGGAACCACCAGACCGATTTCCAGAGTGGTTGTACAAGCTTGCAATCCCACCAGCAATGGAGGAGTATTTCTCTTTCTGCACATCCTCACCAGCATCTGCTGTCACCTGAATTTTTGATCTTAGCCATTCTGACTGGTGTGAGGTGGAATCTCAGGGTTGTTTTGATTTGCATTTCTCTGATGATTAAGGATTTTGAACATTTTTTTTCAGGTGCTTCTCAGCCATTCAGTATTCCTCAGTTGAGAATTCTTTGTGAGACTTTTAATGACTTCTTCTATTTCTTTAGGGGTTTATGGGACTGTTTAGAAGTTTCTCAGATCCTAATTTAACTAAGGTATTTGGTATCTGTCTAGAAAATTGTCTATTTCATTCAGATTTTCCAGTTTTGTTGAATATACACTTTTGTAATAGGATCTGATGATTTTTTTCAATTTCCTCAGTTTCTGTTGTTATATCTTCCTTTTCATTTCTGATTTATTAATTTGATACTGACTCTATGCCCTCTGGTTAGTTTGGCTAAGGGTTCATCTATCTTGTTGATTTTCTCAAAGAACCATCTGGCCTTTTTTTCTCCTGGTTGGGAGAGTTTAGTACTGCTTCTATTTACTTAGGGGTGTTTAAATTGTTTATCTGATCTTGATTTAACTTTGGTGGTATTTATCAAGGCATTTGTCCTTTTAGGTTTTCCAACTTTGTGAAGTAGAAGTTTTTGAAGTATGACCTGCTGATTCTTTTGATTTCTTCAGTTCCTATTGGTAGGACCCCCCCCCTTTTCATTTCTTATTTTATGAAATTGTGTATTCTCTCATTGTGTTTTAGTTTGGATAAAGGTTTGTCTATTATGTTGATTTTCTCAAATAGACAGCTCTTTGTTTCCTTGATTTTTTTATATTGTTCTCTTTTTTTCTATTTTTTTATTTTAATCCCGAGTTTTGATTATTTTATGCCATCTATTCCTCTTAAGTGTGTATCACAGAGAAAGGAGCTTCAGTTGGGGAAATGCCTCCATGAGATCCAACTGTAAGGCATTTTCTCAATTAGTGATCAAGGGGGAAAGGCCCTTTGTGGGTGGGACCATCTCTGGGCTGGTAGTCTTGGGTTCTATAAGAGAGCAGGCAGAGCAAGCCTGAGGAAGCAAGCCAGTAAAGAACATCGCTCCATGGCCTCTGCATCAGCTCCTGCTTCCTGACCTGCTTGAGTTCCAGTCCTGACTTCCTTGGTGATGAACAGCAGTATGGAAGTGTAAGCTGAATAAACCCTTTCCTCCCCAACTTGCTTCTTGGTCATGATGTTTGTGCAGGAATAGAAACCCTGACTAAGACAGTGTGTATGCTTTTTTCATGTGCAGTTTGTTTGTTTGTTTGTTTGTTTGAGACAGGGTTTCTCTGTATAGCCCTGGCTGTCCTGGAACTCACTCTGTAGACCAGGCTGGCCTCGAACTCAGAAATCCACCTGCCTCTGCCTCCCAAGTGCTGGGATTAAAGGCGTGTGCCACCACGCCCACCTTCATGTGCAGTTTTAAATTCTTAGTATGAGATCGCTCTAATTTTTTTATGAAGACACTTAGTGCTATGAACTTTCCTCTTAGCACTGCTTCATTCTGTCCCATAAGTTTGGGTATGTCATGCCTTCATTTTCAATGAATTCTTCATTTATTTCTGCCTTTGACCCAGTTGTCATTCAGTAGAGAGTTGCTCAGTTTCAACAAGTTTGAAGCTTTTTCTGTTGCTGTTGAAATCCTGCTTAATCTATGCTGGTCTGGCAAGGTACAAGAGGTTATTTCAATTTCCTTGTATTTATTGAGGCTTGCTTTGTGACCAAAAATGTGTCAATTTTGGAGAACATTCTGTCAGGTACTAAGAAGATGGTGTATTCTTTTGTAGCTGGGTAGAATGTTCTTTAGCTATTTGTTAGGTCCATTTGAGTCATGGTGTGTTTCAGTTCCATTGTTTCTCTGTTTAGTTTCTTTCTGGATGAACTGTCCATTAGTGAGAGTGTGGTATTAAAGTCTATCACTGTCAATTTGCGATGTTTGATTTGTGATTTAAACTTTAGTACTTTTTTTCTTAACAAATGTGAATGTCCTTGCATTTGGAGTATAGATATTCAGACTTGGGAAGTCATCTTGATGGATTTTTGCTTTGATGAATATAAAGTGTCCTTCCCCATTTCTTTTGATTAATTTTGGTTAAACATCTATTTTACTAGATAATAGAATGGGTACTCTACCTTGTTTCTTGTGCCTGTTTGCTTAGAAAATGTTTTTCCAGCCCCTTACTCTGAGGTAACATCTATCTTTATGATTGAGGTATGTTTCTTCTATGCATCAGAATAATGGATTCTGTTTTTAGACCCATACTGCTAGCCTGTGTCTTTTACTAGGGAGTTGAATCCAAAATTATTTTCTGTGTTTTCTTGGGTGTAGTTAACCTCCTTGGGTTGGAGTTTTCCTTCTAATACCTTTTGTAGGGCTGGATTAGTGAATAGATACTGTTTAAATTTGACTTTGTTATGGAATATATTATTTTCTTCATCTAGTGTGATAGAAAGTTTTGCAGGGTATAGTAATCTGGGCTGGCATATGTCGTTAGAGTCTGGAAGATATTTATCCAGGCCCTTCTGGCTTTTAGCATCTCCATTGAGAAGTTGTGTGTAATTCTAATAGGTCTACCTTTATATGCTATTTAGTCTTTTCCCCTTGCAAGTTTTAATTTTTTTATTTGTTCTGTAAGTTTAGTGTTTTGATTATTATGTGGTGGAGTGGAATTTTACTTCTGTCCCACTCTATTTAGTGTTCTGCAAACTTCTTGTACCTTTATAGGTACCTCCTTCTTTAGGTTAAGAAATTTTTCTTCTATGACTTTGTTGAAAACATTTTCTGGGCTAATTTGAGCTAAGAATCTTCTCCTTCTATTCCTATTATTCTTTTATTCCTACTTTTCTTATGTATGGTCTTTTCATAGTGTTACAGATTTCCTCACTGTTTTCTGTCAGGAACATTTAGTTAACATTTTATTTGACTGCTATGAAAATTTCTTCCATTATATCTTCTATAAGTAAGATTCTCTTCCATCTCTTGTATTCTGTTGATAATGCTCATATCTGTAGTTACTGTTCTCTTGTTTAGGTTCTCCATCTCTAGTATTCCAACTCAGTTTGTGTGTACTTGATTGCTTCTAATTTTTTATTAGGTATTTTCTTCATTTATATTTCAAATGCTATCCTGAAAGTCCCCTATTTCTATCTTCATGTCTTCAACAGTTTTAGTCATTTCCTTCACATGCTTGTTTGTGTTTTCATGTATTTCTTTAAGGTATTTACGTATTTTTTAAGGTCCTCTATCATCGTCATAATATTGGATGTAATATTGTTTTCTTGTGCTTCAATTGTGTTGAAATATCCATAGCTTACTGTAGTAGGATAGCTGGGCTCTGGTGGTGCCATATTGCTCTGGATGTTGTTGTGTTATTACTCTGACTTCTAGTCATCTGTGTTTGGGGTTATACATTTCAGTGCCAACTTTGGAGTTAATATTTGTTTGATGAATATGTTTTGGATTTTTTCTATTGCTTTCCATTTTCCTCTCTGGTCTTTTGGCCTGAGTAGCCTCTAGTTCTAGTAACCACCAAGTTTTCAGGTCTAGTAGAGTATCTCTACCAGGATTTTGGTTGCCTGCGTGACCTCTGGGATTTTGTATACTTATGTTGCCTTTAGGGTCCTGGATTCTGGGAACTGGCCTGGACACTTAATTTGTGTATTTTAACTAAAGTAATAGTGCCTCAAAGATTAGCTAGAACATAGATTTTTTTCCTTTTTAACACGTGTGAGAATATACAAGAAGAAAACAGCTTGGATATTCTTTACAAACTTACCATCTAGTTAAGGAAAAAGATGTTGGGCCTCAACCAAAGATCCATAGTAAAGTTGGTCCCATAACATTATGTGATGCTTATTCAGTGACTGGAACTTTGAGTGCTATAGCTTTTCCCTGACACTGCCATGGCTAGGGAAGATATGAAACTTGAATATGGCCTTGACATATGGAGTAATGGGATGGAAATGGCATTAAGATCCTAAGTGTTAAGGTATACACCTTACCATTACTTCCCAGGCCAAAACAATTTCACTAGATACTCTTATACAACAATTCTGCTCTTAAAAGATATTTTGGAAATTGTCAACCATATTTGGTTGTCTTAACACTGACAAAAGTGGCACTTAATAGTTTGGGGTCTTGAAGGCTAGATGTATACTCTGATTATACTGTACCCTGTACTACATTCATGCAAGTGAAAACTGGTTATAATTATCTGAGTCCAGAACATAGATACAGTTTCCATATTGAAATGATTTTTTCATGGCATTCTATCTTTTCCAGAGTGGTCTCATGAGTTATTTATTGCTTCAGAGACTCAGTGAACCTATCTAAACTACAATCCTCAGAGTTGACATATCATAGCCCCAGCATCACCAGTTCAGCAGGATGCCATGTTTGTGATGATTCTATATACAGCTGCTAGCCTCTGCCTAATGAATTATCCTTAGCATTCGAGCTAATTAAATATTCAAATATCTACTGTTTTATTTTAAGTGACATTTTCATGATGATTAAGTCATAATATATGGTTTTCACATTATCAATAATGTATTTTTTGCATTATGCATTAAGCCCAGAGCCTTGCATATGCTAGACAAACCCTCTACCATTAAGCTATTCTCTAGCCATATTTTCACTTTTTAATTTTGAGATAAGATTTTACTAAGTTGCTCAGACTATCCTTGACCTTATAATCTTCCATTATAGTCCTGCACCACTGGACCAGGCTGCTTACATCCTTATTTTATCCTATTCCAATCACTTTCTTTTAAATGATATGTTAGTCTGGTACATTTTAGACTATGTCCCAAGTTCCCAGTGGTTTTCATTTTCTGTAGGTATATACTGAGGGTTATATTTTCAGGGGAAGGTGAGAGTACTGAAAGGTAGAAAAGACTACTGAGAAAAACCAAGATTTGAGTGGCCCCGAACAAATCAGGATAGTACATAAGCTTCCTTAGGGCCTTTACTCTCTGTGGGACAAAAATGGGGTCCCATGTCGCTCTGGTCTAGGGCAGCTGGGCAAGCCAGATGTGGGGAGTTTGACTGTGTGGAGCCCAGGCTGCCACTGGGAAGTGTCTGACTGTGAGAAGCCGCAGAATCCCACTCTGGGGGTGAGGGAGGCACAGACTGGGGTCCCTGTGGAACTGCTCGAGTCGGACTCTGACTCTCAGGCACCACAGACCATGCTGGGCACTGTGGAAGAGCTGGCTCTGGGATCCCTGAGCCGCATGGAGGCCAGAGACAGCAGGTTCTCACTCGCAGACATCCCAGATACGGGGCAGGGGGGTGCTGAAGGGAAAAGGGTAGGAGGAGAGCTCTGGCAGGTAATCTCTGTGATGACAGTCTGGCTAGCTCAGAGGACATCTTGGGTTGGTGGAGACCTTGGCTGGAGCACAGGGAGCCTTCCCTGTGGGAGGTTAGACTCTTTAGAAAAGAGAAACCTGCTCCATTGCTCCAACATGGCAGGTTCTGATGAGAGGAGACTGTCCATGTTTTTAAGGCATTTATTGTAGGAAGGCAGAGAGAGGGAGAACGTATAGAAGCAGAGGATGGGCCAGGTGGAGAGAGGGGAGAAGGGAAGGCAGGGGGAAGCAAGCAAGCAAGAGTAAGAGCAAAAGAATAAGAGGTAAGAGAGTAAGAGAACAAGGAGGGGGCGAGCAGCTCCTTTTATAGTGGGCTGGGGCTACCTGACTGTTGCCAGGTAACTGTGGGGAGGAGCATACCTGACTATTGCCAGGTAACTGTGGGGATGGAATCCAGACAGAATGCCAGGAGTTTGGGGCATTGCCTATGTGATTGATGGCCAAACACCTCTCTGCAGGGGACTGTGGGAGGGTGCAGCTGCGACAGGAGCCAGGGGCCCAGGAGGCATGGCCAAACTCCTTCTGTTCCTTAGGGTCACCAGGGTTCCAGGCCTATGCTTAACTGGGACCAGGCTGTCTGTACACAGCTCACTGCCCCATAACTCTCCACACCTCACTGTAATCGAAGACTCTTGTTACTACTGCCAGGGTTGACATTACAGAAAATTGCCTCATGGCTAGTGAGACTTCTCTGATTACTTTCCTCAATGACAGAGAACAGTGATATCTCTCTGTCTGACAGCTTGTTCTGGAGAATTCCTTGAACACCTTAATTTCTGTTCTTATATTTTTGTTTGGCCTCTGTCACTGGCAGGTTATTCTACTACCTTTTAAAGCTTTCTGACTTATATAGAAGAGACATGGAAGTTCTTAGATTATTACAGATCTTTCTTTTTTCATTTTTATTAGATATTTTCTTCATTTACATTTCAAATGCTATCCCCAAAGTCCCCTATACCCTCCCCCCCTGCTCCCCTACCCACTCACTCCCACTTCTTGGCCCTGGCATTCCCCTGTATTGGGGTATATAAAGTTTGCAATACAAAGGGGCCTCTCTTCCCGATGATGGCCAACTAGGCCATCTTCTGCTACATATGCAGCTAGAGACATGAGCTCTGGGGGTACTGGTTAGTTCATATTGTTGTTCCACCTATAGGGTTGCAGACCCCTTCAGTTCCTTGGGTATTTTGTCTAGCTCATTCATTGGGGGTCCTGTGTTCCATCCAATAGAAGATCTTCCTTTTCACTTTTGCTTACTGCCACCCCTAGTTTGATATAATGGTTTTTACAGGAAACCAAACAAATGCCTTATGGGAACAGAATATAGTTTCAAAATACACTTGTTGAGTGCTCTCAGTTGAAAGGTATAACTTTCCCCTTACTTAATAGCATACATTTTCTTTCACTTCCTACTAATTACAAACATCCCATGAAGAGTGATTCAGAATGCAGGAATGTAAGGGCAAGCAAATACAAATCAGCAAAATGTCAAGAATATGAAACATTATGACAAAGTTGAAATATGAAATCAGTCTATCAAACCTATTACTTTCTTTTCAGGGTTACAAAAAAATTAATAAAAACTTGTAATATAACTGAGTTTTTCTCTTGGTTTTATTTTTATTCTCTTCCTGGCCTCCACTAGTTCAAGGTGCCTCTTCTCAGAGCATCTCTTGATCTTACTTTTATGAAAAATGTGAAATGGAAAAAAAAAAAGAAAAATGTGCCTGTGTGTGTACAGTAAAATGGAGGGCAAACTGGAAAGTGTAGAGTGCCACTTCGCATGTCAAAGGCATAGAAGAGAGATAAACTATCTCATATCGGGAAGGTGTTTAGAATCTAAAATAGCAATATTTTGCCATAGCTCTGCCATCACTACCTTATTATGGAAGTGTTGTGGTGATAAAGTATTGTGGGAATGTCTTAAGAGATAAGAGACCATCTGGAAAAAGTCACAATCGTCTCTGAGAATTGGAAAAGGCACACATTACACAGAGAGGGAAGGATGATTAAGTGTGAGACCAGCTTTTTTTTTCCCATTGGGGGAAATGTCTGTTATTAATTTTTTTTTAAGTTGAATGATGTTGTTGCACCTACAGGGTTGCAGATCCCTTCAGCTCCTTGGGTGCTTTCTCTAGCTCCTCCATTGGGAGCCCTGTGATCCATCCATTAGCTGACTGTGAGCATCCACTTATGTGTTTGCTAGGCCCCGGCCTTGACTCTAGCTGCATATGTATCAAAAGATGGCCTGGTCGGCCATCACTGGAAAGAGAGGCCCATTGGTCAGGCAAACTTTATATGCCCCAGTACAGGGGAAAGCCAGGGCCAAAAAAATGGGAATGGGTGGGGAGGGAAGTGGGGGGGAGGGTATGGGGGAATTTTGGGATAGCATTGGAAATGTAATTGAGGAAAATACATAATAAATTTTTTAAAAAAAAAGTTGAATGATACTAAATCAGCCTAGAGACGAAGTTTGTGATGCACATATTAGTTAGAATTAATATTTTCAAAGGTTTTTCAAAGTTTGATAAGGTCAGAATGGCAGATTTCTTCCATTTGGAGTCCTTGATTGAGGATCTGGTAGAGAGCGGACTTAGAAAACACTAAGTCAAGTCTTTGAGGTTAATCTTGATTCATGCCATGGTTTCATTCCTGTTGTCATCAATCATGACTTGATGGTCATCTACTGCTTTAGGCATTGAGGTGACCATGTTGTCCAAGGCAGATGATGTCTTTAATAAACTAGAATTTGGGTTCTAGTAGGCAAAGATGATGCCTGATGCTTAAAAGCTAACAAAGGAATTAACTAGGGGTCACCTCAAGGTGAATTCTCTGGAGTGACCTAACAACCATCAAAATGAGACCTGGCTTATATAAAGAAGCCATAATGAAAGAAAACCCATCTGGGGAAGAGCATTCTAAGAAGTGACACTGTTCCTGTAGCAAATCAAGTCCTTAAAATTTTATTTAGCAGCTGAAAGAGTCAGATGCAGACATTTACACCCAACCAATGGACAGAAGCTGCTGACCCCTGTGGTTGAATCAGGTAAAAGCTGGAAGAAGCTGAGGAGGAGGGTGACCCTGTATAAAGACCAGCAGTCTTAACTAACCTGGACCCTACCCCAGAGATATCTCAGACATTGGACCACCAACCAGGCAGCATACACCAGCTGTTATAACACCCTCAACACATATATGGTAGAAGACTGCCGGGTCTGTGTTCATTCAGAGATGATGCACCTAACCCTCAAGAGACCGGAGGCTCCAGAGAGTGGGGAGGTCTGGGGGGAATTGGGGGATACAGGGTGGGGACATCCTTGTGGAGACAAGGGGTAGGGATGAGGTGTGGGGTGGGGAACAGTCAGAGGGTGGACCAAGAAAGGGATAAAATCTGGATTGCAAAAAAAAAATAATAATAAAGATTAAATACAATTTAGAAAAAAATTATTTTGAAATAATTCTTTGACAGAATATTATTTTTTTAATGAAAGCAAATTTCCATACTTAATTAGACAGACATACTTATTTATTTTTCTACAAAGCATTAAGTCTAGGCTGAATATTTGATAATTCAGGACATACATCTTCAATATTTTCCAGAATTGATCAATGTTTTGATTTTGTAAGTGGCAATGCTGAGAACACTGGGTTGTGTAAATGTGTACAAATAAATGGCAGGCACACATTTAGGGCAAATTCAGAAATAGTTGGATACTGTGCCTTAATACCAAGTCAAATTTCATTCAGTCAGTATTTATAAACCTTACGTCAGCAAAGTTAAAGAAGAAAATTTAAAAATCAACGTTCTAACATGATAAAATCCAAAGACACTAATCTGATACATGTTAAAGAATGATGGCAGGGAACCATTGAAAGTCTTTGTTTTCTGTAATTAACTCATCACATGTCTATGAAAGCAGGAACCTTTCCAAGTCTTATGAAAACACTGAAATTCATTATGTACAATAGTCTTAAGTCTGTGCAGAGGTGTCTCAAGCAGTGTTTGTTAACCCTGTGTAGTGTGGCAACATACACAAAGCAAATTATCTGTGCTGTGCGTTCAGACCCAAGGCTGCAGTGAACCCACTGATACAGCACTGGCAAGTGTGGTCAGAAACACTTTAGACTTGTTGCATGTTTAATTTTGAATTAATTTTTGCATGGTTGCATGTTCAGAAGCACTGTCCTGTTGCAAAATCTTTTATGAAAATGCATATTCTCAGTCACATGTCCCCAGATAATGTCGCAGAAGCTGTGATTCTGTTGGCAGGAAAGTTTGAGAACATGAATGAAGGTACTAAACTGACTTGAAGAAGGAGCCAAAACACCAGGGAAAACTGTTTTATAGCATCCTATTCTGCAGTGACTAATCTAGTCCCTTGGAACTTACGCTAGTCTTACATGTGGAGGTTTTTTAAATAGAATGAGTGTCTGCCCACATGATGGAAGCTGAATGAGCAAGGAAGAGACTAAGAGGAGTTTTTTTTTTTTTTAAGCATGCTCACATATCAGGCCATTTGAAGGACTCTTGAACATCAATTAGTCATCATTGCTATCTCACTGACAACATCATCAAGCAGTGTAGAGAGGGGAATGACGTTAAGGATTTCCCAAAATAGTGTGCATGGGATGCCACCTGAGCACTTTGAAGCTGACTCATGAGGTAGAGGAGAAGCACTCTAAGTTTGAATGATGCTTTGAAAATAGATCTTGAAAAGATGGGAACAAGGCTCAGGGTCACTACTTTCATCTTTCTCTATATTTCTAGCATGTTCTCCTAGGTAATTAGCAACAACTACTGCTCTGTCAATAAGTACAAATCCATAAATCTCTGGACACCTTCTTCCATACCAGCCCCATATGTAACACACATTCTCTTGTATTCTGCAACTGGAATTTCTACTAATGAAGTAATGTCTACGTCACCATTTCTCAACCAGCTACCACACTGGGTATTTGATGAAGTATAGACTTTACCTAAAGGGATGCTAGCATATGTCTTTCATTCAAATAATGGCATCAATGTATGCAATCAGTCCATTACTTGGTTAAGAAGAATGTGACTAAAGGTTAATTTCCCTGGGGTAATGATTTCCCCTGGTTCACATGCTCTACTAACATCTCTTTTTTATTTAATAGGGACAGAAGATGTCCTATGGAAAGCCATGTGGGAGCCGAGATTGCCATGGAGTCTGTACATGCTTTCCTGAGAAAGGAGCAAGAGTGAGTTGCTTATTGCATTGTTGAAAGACAAATAGTCACAGGGGAGGTTATCTGTTTTATCTGTTTCCTTTAGAATTAAATAGTGTAGAATTTGCTCTTCTGACCTCATAGCAAGAGTAAAGCGCTGAGAGCAAGCTGGAAAACACTTTGCCCACTGCTAATACTCAGAAAGAGAGTGGTCAAATCTCTGAGGGACTGGGAAGAGGTTTCCCTCACTGACTTAATGCCAAGGCTCCCCCACCGTCTCGTTGAAATGACTCCAAAAGCCAGTTAGCTTGCACAGAACCAGATTGTGATAATGTTTGTAGATATGTGGAGATGTTCATGGCTCATTTATATCCACTTAGTTTCTCCCTGCCACTCTAGGGAACAGGTGATCCAGTTTTTAATCTACAGATTGTGATGCAATTTGTCCCAAATCACTGGCTTACTGGGGATAGAATGAAGAGTACCGGGAATCTGTAAAGTCCAGAAATACAGGCAACTGTAAAAATGGTTTGTAGACACTCTATTGAAATAAAAGGTGTTATTTTTAAGAGGTCTTATGCTTTAAAATATACTGTCATGTGAATTGAAATAAACACAGCATTTTCCCCTCAGTCCCTATATACATTTAGCCACAGTGCGATTTCTACCAAATAATCCTGCATAGAAAATGTATTCAAGGATATTTATTCAAATAAAGTTATAGATATTCCTCAAAACTTATGGCTGCTGGGTAAAATTCAGATCATCTAACTTCTAGGATTATGTTATGTTTGCATTCTCACCAGATTCAACTGAACCAAAGCGCCTATACTGTCAAAGGAAAGCAGTAGCATAGGGGGGAGGTCAACCAAACCTTCAAAAACATAGTCAAACAGGGAACATGTTGACTGGTCCACCTTCTCTTCCATTATCTTCCATTTGCAGTAAAGTGAAATGTCAAACTCTGCCAGAATCTGAAGGAAAAGAATAAAAAGCCATCTCTTCATCTGAAAGGACCGTGCCCATTATTAAGGACATAAACTTGGAGAATCATAAGCTATCAGAAAAGGAATGCATTTTAGGGAGCTCTTCATCTGATTGTACAGAGAAAACAGAGTTAGAGGGACAATGACTTCCTGGGGGTCACACAGCAAAGTAATGGCAGAGCCCTTTTGATGTCTTACCTGTACACTTCCCTCACTCAAAGACTCTTCCTGTCTTCTAGTGAATCTACATTTATTGTAGCCACTAGGGCCAATGAGTTCTTTTAAAAGGATTTTTATTGCATTGATTTATTTTGTTGGAGGGCACTTCATGCATGTGGAGGTCAGAGAATAACAACTGGAAGTGAGTTCTCTCTTTATACAATTTGGGTCATAGGGATTTAACTCTGGATGTCAGTCTTGGCAGAAAGCACCTGTAGCCACTGAACCATCTTACTGGCCCCAATTGACTTTTAATCAATGTGCTAGAAGTGGAGACAAAGTGAAGGCTGGCTTCATGACTTCTTAGTACCACTACTGTTTTTGTGACTTTCCTCTGTATATAATCAACATTGTGTACATGTCTATACAGCCACTCTCCATTTTTTTTTCAATTCTTTTTACCAAATAGAATTGAAAAGTGTTGTGTGAGGGGTTGTTTTAAGTTTTGTTTTTGGTTTAGTTATTTAGTTTAGTTGGTTGGTTTAGTGTGTGTGTGTGTGTGTGTGTGTGTGTGTGTTATCCTTAAGGGCTTTTCTTCTATCTCTAGTTGAATGTATGTCCCTTTTGCTGGTGACTTTTATTTGTTCTGTGTTTTTGTCACTCCATAAAGGCAATACTTCATTGGCAATACTTAAACTGATTTCCTTGTGCAGATAGCTACATAAATACTAAAGATAAGAATTATTATGTATACATTTTAACTTTCAAAACTATTGGGAAAATTACCCCCACAAAGTATCTTCAAAGTTTCCCCATTCACTTTGTATCTGAGTGTGCCAGTTGCCAGAGTTTTGCTAAGTACTTGACAGTTTTGCTAATATGAATGATATGCATCCCCATTCACTGACAATCTGTGAATCTCAGCACATGTCCACATATTGACTGAAAGCTTGCCAGTCTTCTGTGAATTTCCTGCACACATCCTCTAACTGATTTTCTGAGGGGGGGGGTGATTCTTACCCATGCAAAGAAATATTAAATAAAAATAACCTTTGTGGAAGCAGATATGATGTGACGTTTAACAAAATCTTGATGGAATGTGGTGGGTAGAAAATGGTGGGTGGCCCTCAACAATCAGGGACCTGGGGAGCCCTAAGTCTACTTGATGCACTGGGATCATTTAATAATGACTGATCTGAAATGGGGCCCACCCTGCATCAGGCGCAACATGCCTGGAGCTACCCCACTGCTTAACCTTGGCTGGGGTTTGATTTTTTTTTTCAAGATTCTGTGAGGAGTCCTAATTATGGATCCAAACATCTGGACCTCAAGTCTGTCCTCTCCCTTGTAAACATGAGTGGTTGGATGGAACAGGGATAGAGGAAAATGAACTATCACTGTACAGAGTTTCTTTTGGGCATTTAGAAGAGACAGACTACACTACACAGTTAAATGTGTGCTTAATTTTTATTTGTGATCTCTGAGATTTCTGAGAGTGTTTTTCAGTCTTACTGAAATGCACCAACCTCAATTTTATGAGTCAAGAGCAAGAATGTTATAATTTTACACTATAATTTTACAAACAGGTAAGGCCCATGCTCTTGAGACAAGCTGTGAACATAAGTGCTTAATGCCTCAAAATCACTGCATCCTGTTTTGTCACCCTTCCAGCCCTCTTAAGTTCCCAGGGCCAAGCAGCGTTGTTTAATGTGGCCTCAGTACTATTAACCATGCAGGACAACTCTTGGTCCGCTTTTGTGCAGATGTCAGAAAGATTTGAGACTGTTTTCCTTAGCTGAGCAGACAGCCCCATTTGGATTTCAAGCTGTTCCTCTCCAGCTGGGAGGGGAGCAGAAGATTGGATCAACTCCTGAGCAATGTTGCAGCCCCTGGCAGGCGCCTCCTGCCCTGAAGAGACATCAGCTACATAACTTGCTGGGCAGTGTGTACTTTTCCTTTGCCAAAGGCCTCTTGAACTGACTGGGACATTTCCACAACACCTCACATGCCTACAAACAGGAATCAATCCCTTTTTGGCTTCAACTAGAGTGAACTGATGTCTCCAAATGATGCCATGCTTGGTTAAAAGCTTTAGCCAAATGCGAAGGAACTACACTTTCTACATCTAAAACATTTCTGTACTTCTTTTCTTAGGGATCGTACTACATCACTTGCTTAAATCCTATTATTGAAATTTTAGCCTACCATAAAAGTGACAATTGTTAAATGATGGCATAGATTGCCTTGTGTTAAATAAAAATGGTTACCTTTACAACAAAACTGGATATTTAAATTTATATTTAATATTTGACTTTCACATTTCTTTCTTATGAATAAGGTTTTGTTATCCAGAAGAACCATTCTTCCTGCCATTTGGTTAACCAAAACATTTTAGGTTGTCAAACCCATCCCTTTCATTTTACATTTATGGGATTTGAAAACTGCTTCTGCATTATTGCCTATTGTTTCTTGTTAGTGTGTATTTGTCTGAAATTAGGAATAAGAGTAGGTTGGGTGTTATTGTTGTTGTTAATATATTTCAGAGTTTTACCTGTTTTGACAGGCTTCTGGTGTTTATGTACAACATGGTAAAGTTCTCACTATCCACAGTATCTAAAGGATCACTAACATCAAAATCAACAGGATGGTGATGAAACAATAGGGAATGTAGTAGGTTAAAGGCAGGGGTATGCAGAGTGCAGAGGGAGGAAGAAAAGATGTACACAGCAATTGGCTAGTTCACAAGAAAATGGAGAGACATCTTGGTAGCCACAGCAGAAGTCAACAGATACAAGGAATACTAACTGTTCCCAGGAGAATACCTTGATCAACTAGTGGGCAGAGCATCTGGGTTCTGTACACCATGGTTAACATGTTTTGTGACAGGAGAAGCAACAGAAGTAGAATGCACATTGACAACAAGAAATTGAGCCATTTGTGAAACTCTCACTTTGTAAACTCTCAAGCTGGGTAGGATATGACTTCCCAAAGGACAAAATGAACAAATGACCCTTACCTAGGGAAATCCAAGCATTCTCTGTAAACAATAACACCAAACAGTTGCTTATGCCAGAAAACTAGCAGCCATTCCTGGGTTCTCATGATAATCTGTTTCATAAAGGACTGAACAACTTACTGTGTATAGTTCCAGTCCAGCTTAACATGTCCTGGATTAGCTGTGAGATCTCTATAAAGCCAGACTGTCTCCTACCCAGAAAGCACACAGCAACATCAAAAATGAGGATCTGATACAGGCATTTCCTCATGTTCATTGGATCTCACTGGTTGTCAGGGTTTCACATTCTGGTTCTTAGTGTTTGTTTTCCTAACTCCTCTGGAGTTTTTATTTTACTTTGGCTTTTCTTATTTCCTGTCACTTCTTATTTTGTACTTATAAGAGATTTTGTCACAAGAGTTTTCTTTAACTACCAGCAATCTGCTCTTCCACCAAGATAAAAGCATTCTCAAATCATAATTTTTTGACATTGACTGTCCTTTGCACCAACTTTTTCCTTAAAGCCTCTTAATCTTGTGAAAATTTGATGGGCTTCCATTTCACTTGTTTCTTCCCCTTGTTGGGGAATAGGAGAAATTGAATCTGAGCAGGGAGCTATCTCCTTGATGGCAGTAGGGAAGGGAAGCTGTGCGGTCCTTCAGTGGTTACATATTGTTATTTAAGTTCAGGGTGATTGATGATAATCTTAGTTAGTGTCTATGCTCTGGCTCAAGGTGCATTCCTAGCCAAGCAGATGTTCACAGATGCTCTTAATCATTTCTTTGATCATATTGGAACATATATAGAGTTTCTTTTTCTTACTGGGAGGGAGGCTCCTACTAAAATGAAGCCATGTGGCTGAAGGGGTAGGTAAATACATAGTTATAAAGACAAAAAGAATGCTTTGGCCCCCTAGAGGCCTAAGTAGTCTACACCAACTACTGTTTTCTCCTCTAAGGAATTCAGTATACTTCAAAGTAGTGTGAGAACAATGGATTGTGGCATGGATCTCTAAGGACCTACAACTTCCCATGATCTAACTTCGACACCCCATTACTGTGCACTGAAGTTGTGCTTGCCTCAGACTATCTTATAGTGCTTTCTAGTATTTCATTGATAAATGCAGAACAATGCATGGCAGTGCCTTGATTTTGGGGTGGCTTTAAGAAGCTGCCTCAGTATGAAGTCACAGACAGTGGTGGTTTTGTTTGTTTGTTTGTTTGTTTGTTTGTTTGTTTGTTTGAAGGCACTAGGGTTCAAATCCAAGGTTCCACATATGCAAGGCAAGTGCCTTCTATCATTGAATTATGTCTTCAACTGTCCAGGCTCAGCCATTGTTTCTTTCCTGCAGCTACCAGGGGCTCTTACCACTGAAGTTGAGTGATTTAAAGATAGTCACAGGAATTGCTATATACAGTCTCTCCTGCCTTGCTTTAGAATCATTCTGTCTCCAGTTTTAGCTTTGAAAATTCACTCTTGCTTCAACACAACCCCATCCTTGTAGTGTCTGAATACACCTCCAACTCTGAAGAGAAGGCCAGGGGTCACCCTATTCATCTGAGGAGTTGTAAGCACAAGTCATTTCTCTTTAGAAACTGCTCAGTTTTCGTTTCACTGACTCTAGTAATTCATATGCCAGAGACAATGGATATCAAAACCATAGCTGAGCATCTGTACATCAATCTGTGACAGATTCTTTTACCTGAGAATCTACTTTCTTTGTCCCTTGCCAGTTATTTGTCCCCACTTTTGTCTTCGTTCTCTTTTGTGACTAGTCCCTACTTTCTTCCTATCCCCTTCCAGACCTCCCTCACTCTGGCTTTAGTTTTTCTAACTCTCCATCTCTCTTTCCCATTCTCCCCATCATGGCCTCCTCACACAATTTCCCTCTTCTTTTTTCAATTTCATGAGATTGCTTCCCAGGCCACTAGTCTCTGCAACTATCTCATTATTCTTTGTCATCAAAGAAGCATAAACATTTCCTCATCAGGGTTTTAGGAAGGAGTCCTTGAAATGCACTTTATAAAAGCATCTCACTTCTCCAAAGATTCTAAGTCTCAGAGTCTAGATTTGTGGCCTTCAAAATTTGGAATTAAATGTATAGAATGCAAGACAATCCACTGAGTGTGCAAAAAATATTCTATTAAGATTAAGATTATGGTAAGAAAATCTAGAAAGATACTAAATTCTAAGGCTAAGAGTGTGTGGTTAAAAAGGAGTGGATGCAAGATAGCATGCTGAGGCCCTAAGTATGATTCTGAGCAGAGGAAGAAAAGAAGAAATGGTGGAAGGAAAGAGGATACTACCTGTCCTGGTTAATTTTACATCATCTTGACACTAGCTGGAGTCATCAAAGAGTACGGAACCTCAATCAAGAAAATGCCTCCATAAAATCGGGCTGCAGGCAAATGCCAGTAAGGCAATTTCTTAATTTGTGATTGCTGTGTAAGGACCCAGTCAATTGTGAATTACTGGGCTGGTGGTCCTGACTTCTATAAGCAAGCAAGCTAAGCGTGCCATAGGCAGCACCTTCCATGGCCTTTGTACCAACTCTTGCCTCCAGGTTACAGGCCTCCTTCAGTTCCTGTCCTGACTTCCTCTGATGCTAAACAGTGATATAGAAGTGTAAGCCAAATAAACCCTTTCCTCAACTTGCTTTTGGTCCTGGTGTTTCATCATGTTATATATTATATGTTATATATTACACATTATATGATATATGTTATATGTTATGTGTAATATATAATGTGTAATATATGGTATATTATATATACATAATATATAATCATGAAGACTCTTACCTTAAACAATTCCTTATAGGTATTATTTCACTATTTATTAAAGATCAAAGCAAATTTGCAATAATAATTATGTGGGTTTGCTTGTTTATTTTTACATAAAAGAGAAATCTTTGCTGGATATTTGGTACTGCAGGACATATACTATGATGATCTATCTTTGAGAATGTTTGTAAGGGACCATCTAGGTGAATGGTGATCAGAAGACCCATCCTTCCTGATAGGTCAAATAAAAAGGAGAGAATAATCTGAGTATTAGACTGTGGAAACAATGTGACCACCCACCTATAGCCCTTGTCTCCACACCCTCTCTACCATGAGAGACTGTACCCTATGAACTATAAGCCAAAATAGGCCCTTCCCTAAATTGCTGTTGTTAGGTACTTTGTTATAGTAACCAGACACGTAAATGATCTATAGTGCATCTCAACTTTTTTTTCAGAGTTGATGGATATTTTAATTTTATAACTGTTGATGCTGAGAAAGGCCATTTCACATAAATAGTACAAAGAAGTGTGTGTACAGCCGTTTCAAAGATTCTTGGAAATAATATCCTAATCCTAAGCCAAAATTCAATTAATAACCTTTTATGAAACTAAAGTCAGTAACTTAAGCATCAATTCTAAAATCAAACATTCTGCTACAATAAATCCAAGGATACATGCTGAAGAATGATGGTAAAATATTTCTTTTGTTTGTTATAATTAAACCATTCTATAAGAGCAAACAACTTTGTATGTATATAAAAACTCTGCAATTCATAACATATAGTAATCTTGACCATGGATTGAATTGATTCAGACAGCATCTATTGGCTCTGTGTGGCATGATCAGAGGGGTCAAGGACACCGCAAGAAAACCCACAAAATCAACTAACCTGGACTCAGGCTCACAGAGACTGAACTGTCAACCAGGGGGCACTGACCTATGCCTTCTGTATATATGCTGCAGTTGTGTAGCTTAGACTTCATGTAGGACTCCTATCAGTGAAAGCAGGGGCTGTCTCTGACTTTAGCTGGCTTTGGGATCCTTTCGTTCATACTGGGTTGCCTTGTCCAGCCTTAATAGGAGGGGAGATGCCTAGTCTTACTGCAACTTGATATTCCATGTTTGATTGATATCCCTGGGAGGCCTACCCCTTTTTCTAATAGAAATGAAGGAGAGGTGGATAAGTGTGGGGCAGAGGAGAGGTGGGGACTGGGACTGGAAGGAGAGAAGGTAAAAACAAATTTTAAACCCATATGCCCATATGCATAAATTATATATTCATTTATTTGTTGAAAGATTACAGAATTTCAAGTTTGGGGAGATTGGACCCAGCACCCATGTTATAAATTGTAATTTGAAAAGACTTTCAAGACAAATCTGGGAATATTCTTCTCATGTTAACTATGAAGGTGCTTAGAAGAAAGCATCCAAAAGGTTAAGAGACATCCTTGGGCTTCCTTCCTGAAGCTTTGAACCAAGTATCTCATCCCCACACTTGTCGTTCTTCCTACCCATGTCCATAATTATTGCAACTCCCTACCTCATCCTTGGTGCTTGGACAATTGTGAACAGAAGAATACTTGGAGTAAAGAAAATATGCTTAGACACAGACCAGATAGTAACAAATCAATCACCTTTCTTTTTCTACCCCAGTGAGTAGTAAGTCATACCACTAGGACAGCATCATATCATTGTCTGCATTTAAAAATATTTCCTAATATTTCTGTCTATTAAGGGCTAAATCAATGAACTTCATGCTTAAGGAAAGCCTGATTTTCCTTTGTGATGAGAATTTTGGGGAGGGATCATATCATATCTTACAGCTCCAAGCAGGTCTTTCCCTTTTTGCAGGCCACTCACTATATGGAATTCAGTGAATTGAATTGAAGAATATGGGGATAAAGTTACTGAATATGTGTCAGAGAAGATATTTGATATCTATTTCAGAGGAGGATCATGTATTAATGGAAGTCTTCCAAGAATTTTCAACAAAACTAATTGCACAGCATCTCTATTGCACACTAGTAAAAGTCAATGAGAAAATGTGCATCACTTTGCAGAAATTGGATTTACTGTCATCTTTTCAGTAGGGTTTTTATTTTAGCAAATGTGGCACCTGTCCAATTATTTAATGACCTCTTCCACTTAAAAAAATTACAGAGGTGGGTATCCTAGGCTAGATTCTCTATTTCATTTTCCTCATTATGTAATGTGCAGTTCAAATCCACTAGCAAACATTTATGAAAGTGTTCAGGGAACTAAACATTGGTGCAGACATTGTAGGCAGTGAAAATGCATTGCAAACACCAGGCCTCTCCTAGATGAAGACACGGTGGAGTGCTTAGCTACCTAGTAATGTAGATGGTTAGAAGTCTTAAAGCATAGAACACAAGACCCACTAAAGTAGAGAGATTTGTATGATATGGTATGGTATGATTAAGAAACTCTTTAGGAAGGTTGAGTTGGTAGGAGGAAAATAAAGTGGGTTGAAATGAAAGACATAAAGAACAAATACCAGGCTCCTTGTTTGTTGGGTGGCATGCCCAAAACCTCTAGTGTAGAGAAAGTGAAGTTTACAGTGTCTGGGGTTGAGATGCTAAATTCCTCTGAATGAGTCTATTTTATAGAACACACATAAAACATTCACCTGAACTAGTGACTTGAAGGAGCTTGGCTTCTATGTGGATGAATGTATCATGTTGTTACTCTTTGAATGCTCGAAAAAAGAGTGCTAGTTCCTTTTCTTCACATTCCTCTAACCCCTTCAAAGCATTGCAGAGTTCCCACTGATCCCATTCGAAAGCATCCATCCTCAAGCCAAATGGAATCCATATCACTAAGGTAGACTGGCTGTTAACTTTTCTCTGTGGAACACTTAAACCTCCCAAGATTTTCTGTGGTATTCAAGGAGAGAGAGAGAGCAACTCAGTGGTTTCTCCAAGGTCATCTGTTTCCTACTCAATGAATTTTGTTGTAGAGTTGCTGAATGAAAAACAGAGTTTGGAGCATCTTGAGGGTCTCTTTTCCTATGAAACAGATTTTAAAGTTTGGTTCAGTGGGAAAAAAATCAGCCAAGTACTTTTGTCCCTTGTGACACTAATGTGGTCTGTGACCACAGTAGGATCATACTGTGGAGTTACTACTTTATTTTTGAAAAAATTAAAAGAAATGCTTCTTCAGCCTACAGAAAGATTAATGTATATGATTCATTATCATTTATATCAAGGAAATAATGGTTTCTGTCCCTGTGCATGTTTTTGCTTGTTCAAGTAATTGTAGTGACTTGGCAATGTCCTGCTTTAGTTGGGTTCCCTCACAGAGCTGACAAGAGTCAATGATTTCTGTCCCTTTCCCATGTTGCTGGGACAAATGCCAATAAATCTATGAGCAAAGAAGGGAGCTATAGAGAAACATGCTATGTGGCAGGGAATGGAGTAAGAGACAACCAGGGTTCAGGAACCAGGTTTCCCCAGAGAGAGACAAAATGAAAACAAACAAAAGGAAGACACAGGTCGAAACAGGCTCCCCAGACGGGGCCTATTTGCTGCAAAAATGGAGCCTTAAATTTCATAAAGCTCAATGAAGGGAAGAAGCCAGAAGTTAAACATGGTCTTTGTAATACAATTGAAGAATTATTAACCAAGTATACAGAGGAAAGGCCACATATTTGGTGAGCAACATTTGTTTTTCTTAAAAACCTATTTAGGCACTCTGTGAACTAAAATATGTTCCCAAACCTGTCTAGCCACATAGATACTAATATTACTCTCCCAAGCCACAGAGGTACCCAAAAGAACTCAGGAAAAAGTAGAGGGAAGCTAAGCAGTGGGAAATCCCACAGAGGCTCAAAGTACCTAACATGGGCTGCTTTTTGAAGCATGTGACAGGGAGTTGAGTGACCTAGTAAAATTTATTATCAAAAACGCAGAAGTTGTGGCTCTAGTTACTTGTCCAGAATAATTTAACTTCTTCCTGAGTTTCATGCTTTAAATAAAATTTAAAGAAGATTGAGCTCCAATAACAGAAGGATCTTCCCAGCTCCACTCCTCTAAGGATAAGGAGCTAGATCCCTTCTTACCCTATTATTTATGGCCATATGACAAGCCCCAGGCTTATAGTTGGAATTGCTCCATCACAGCCTCCTGCAAGATTAATGACAGGAATCTGAAAAACCCTGAAATATGCACATAGTATTCACAACATCAAAAAAAAAAAAAACCTCACTTTGCAGACTCCCTGCCCCCCACTAAACAGCTGCTGGTCCCACCAGCAGCTAGCCTAACAATGCTACCTGCCTGTCTCAGGTCACCTCTCAGGTCAATGGCAACCTTCTGAGATAAGGAGTCTGACAGCTGATCTCAAGAGAGGTGATAATAATTTTCTGCCATGCTCCCCAGGGTGGCACTGAACCACTGACCTGGTGGAACCACTGCCCTAACTTGCCCACCTGCAGCCCAAGCCAGACTGTCCCTTGGTCCTTAGCAGTGGAAAAAAACGGGTTGGAAGAAATATGACACGAAACAAACTCAGCCTGGGAACTTGGCACCAGTTTCCAAACTGGAAGTTCTCAAACATCCCTTGTTCCCTTCCTGTAATGTTTACCTCATGAAAACACGGAGGATATTTAAACAAATAGGACAAATGTCAAGGCAGAAGGCCCCCTTAGGTATAGTATAGTCTAAACTTTGCATCTTATGTGGGGAGACCAAGGCACATGCTGGAAATGAGATTTAAACTCTGAAGAATGTTAAAAAAAAAAAAAACCCTTTCATTCATTATGATGACCAGATGAAACCCATGTGAGTGAGGGACAGAGGAAAAGAAAGGAAGGAAGGAAGGAAGGGAGGGAGGGAGGGAGGAGACAAGGAAAGAGGAGAGAAAGACAATTGTTCGAATCCCAGTAAGGAAAGATGTGAGGCGGAAATCATATTAGAGAGCAAATAAAATGAATCTGTGGGTTTTAACATGCATTCAATTCTAGTGGCCAAAGATCACTTCCATTTCCAAGGGACTCAGGAATACCTAAATCATGGTAGGGAAATTCTTCTTCATGGAAGTCTAATTGAGGATGGTAGTTGAGAGCATATACTTTTGTTGGAGTTGGGTAAATTAGTCTTTTAAGTCCTGCCTCTACCATGTACTAGATGGGTTTTAAGTAGTTCTCGACAAGAAGAAGTGTCTCAGGGAACATTTATCAATATCTAGATATATTTCTGCTTGTCACAAGTGGTGAAACATCTAGCTGCTAGAGTACTGAAGCCCTTATAATGCACAGTCATACAATACAGGACTGTCCCAGCCCAACCATTTAGCAGTGGCAAGGCTAAGACTCTCTGAATTAGATATATGTCCTAAACATTCTAATCCTCAGCTCCTCCATTTGTGACTTGAAAATAATAGTACTCTCAAAGGACTGCTTTGATCATTAAATATGCTGACCTCCATAAAGCAAAATCTTTCCCATTAATTTTGGGTATTCTTCCCAATACGCATTTTCAACTCTTTCTCCTGCATAGCTCCGTGGATGGGTTGTTCACAATCAAAATCTCCATTTTTCATATTTTCCCTTTAACCATTCTCTTGTTTTAAAGGTCAGCAGTCCTTTGAGATAGGACCTAGACATTCTATTTTCATTTTTACTTAATCTGCCTTCAACATTAGAAAAGTATTTTTGAAGTTAGAGAGATGGCTTAGTGGTTAAGAGCACTTGCTGCTCTTACAAAGGAACCAGGTTTGATTCTAGCACCTGCATGGTGCAGCCATCCATAGCTTCAGTTCCATGAGATTTGATGCCCTCTTTTGATCTGGTATGCTATTCTGACTTCCACAGGTACCAGACACCCACATCCCACATACAGGTAAAATATTTACATCAAGAAAAGAAAAGAAAAGAAAAGAAAAGAAAAGAAAAGAAAAGAAAAGAAAAGAAAAGAAAATCTATCAAAAATTTTGTTTTTGTTTTGTTTTTCTCTCTCTTAGTAAACCAGGAAACAAACATAAAAATATTTTGGCTTAACTTTCAAGATTCCTTTGATTCTCCTCCTGTTTTTATGAACCAAGTTTCCCATCTCTTTTGCTTAAAGAAGAGAAGAGCTTGGCCTGATTTGTTTGTGGAAGAAGTTAATAAATTAATATTTAGAATGCAAATTCAATGAGATGGTGTATATAACGTGCTTAGCACACATTTAACATTCAATAAATAGCCATCGTCACTACCATACTACAATTGTTATTGTCAATGTTACTCATACTATTATTAGTCTCCTTTACTGTCCTCTAAGTCCTTTGAGATAGGATTAGTATATATTTTGCTCTGAACCTTACTTTGCAGTTTTACCTACTACAAGATATATGTCTAGAGATATATACATATATCCAGAAAATATTTTCCAATAGACTGGAGTAGCTGATAAGGGTATGAGAAGAGGAGACTGGAGGAACGCCTTGGCGGGGGGGGGGGGAACATGTAATGAAAAGCTTAACTAGGGTGGGGATGGCTAGTGGCTCATGGGAACAGGGTTCCAGAAGGGAGTTACACACTAGCTATTTGAACTCCCCTTTTCATTAAAAAAAAAGTGGGACCATAAAATGGAGGGAGTAGTCATTCCTACCCATTAATCATGCAACTACTTTCCTCCCTGGGTTTGGAGGAGAAATTGGATGATAGCCAGATGTTAACAAGAATCGTGCTTATCTATTGTATTTGACAAAATGCACATGAATTCACTTTTCTTATAGTACTGGATTAACTATATATCTATTCATCTTGTACTTGGAGCAACTTTGTACATTTATCAGTTACTATGGACATCTTTATAAATTTGCAAACATAATTTATATTACCCTGAGACCATGGTACCTTGGGTGATACACATTAGAAAAAGTACAGAAATTAAATTTTACTAGAAAATTTATGACTATTCAAAATATCTACTTAATGTTGATGATCTAATAACATATTTTTTCAGTATTTTTAGTGAAAATGAGGTGATTACTAAATAGGATCTTTGATCCAAGTTTCTTTTACCACCAAGAACAGAATAGCTATTTTTTGTAATAATTAAAGCCATCGAGTATGTCAACTAAGTCAACTATGGCATTACATTATTGTCTCTTCCTTTTCCTCTCACCACTCATGTACAAAAATTTGACACATTGCACTTTGACTTTCAAATGTAATTAAATAAAACCCATATGATTCTGAAAGTCCATGGCCATCCAAACCAAAGATCCCTGCTTGGTTGTTATATATCTGACATACAATAAATAACTGGCTTTCTAGGTGAGTCAGCCTATTTGTACATTGTTAGATAGTCCTTGACCTAGTACAGAGAAAAAAATTGTAATTGGTCTTACATGAAAAACTAAAGTGGAGAAAATGAACCCTCAAATCCAAATTATTCACTTTGAAAGGAGTAATAATTAGAGCAGCTTCTATTTCTGTCAGTAGGGGTGGGGTAGAGAGAAATTTTAGTAATATTTCAAAATGGCATTTTTCCTTCCTTGAAGTTTAAGCTTGCCAATCAATTCAAATTGTTCTAAATATTAACTTAATTGCTACATGTTCTTAACTTTTAAGGAACCATGGCCCTGTATTTAAGACTTCCAGATGATAGAATAGTTAGATAGATAGATAGATAGATAGATAGATAGATAGATAGATAGATAGATACATACATACATACATACATACATACATACATACAGGCATAAATACATAGATAGATGCATAGATAGATACATAGGTAGATACATAGGTAGATACATAGATAGTTAGATAGATATATAGATAAGTAGATAGGTACATAGATAGCCCTCCCTCCTCTCACTTCCCAGCTTCCTTATTAGGGATAAGATATAGGATCTTAGGATATGCTGAGAAAGTGCTCTACCCCAGCCCTTCATGTCTTCCTTTTGATTGATTGAAATGTTTGTGGAGACTAAATCTTGTCAGAGCTACTAGAGATGATTTTTGCTATCTCTTTCATCAGCACCAACATCATTTAATAATAAATATAACACATAACAAGAATTTAGTAATTTTTGTTACCATGTATAAATAAAGCTTTGACTCTATCATATGTTGTTCTAGGTACGAACTCTCATGTAATTTTTAATTAGATAGAAGTGACAGATCATAGAGTTTACCCTTTAAAGGCATTCGGTTCAGTGGGGTTTAGTATGTTCAAAAGACTGTACAGCTGTCATAATCCACTAATTCCAGAATACAACATCAGCTTATCTCATTTTAAATCATAGCAGCCTTTAAGTGCAGTGACTTATTTAAAAACATCGTTTTGCAGGGGTTTCAAGTATAATTTACAGAGTTTAAATAGCTCGGCAGATTCCAGCAGCATATAGGTGATGGAGCTGAGCATCAAAGACAGATCTCTGGTCCCTAAACTATGAAATCCCCTTTTAAAAACTTCCTTTGTCTCTCATTTGTGCCATGAAGCATTCTTATTCTTATTAATAATGATACAAAAGGGGAGACATTTTCTGTGTCTGTGTTGACTTCTTGGCCTCTTTTTCTTTGTCCCTGAAGAGACTAACAGATTTTGTAGTAGTAGTAGTAGTAGTTCCTCACAACTACACATATCTGGCCCATAACACATAGATACCTTGACAAAAATAAATCTCTCTGAGATGGTGATATGAATTTGCATAGATTGTCTTGTAGTGCTAGGGGAATGTTAGTGGTCCCCTCAAAACCCAGACAGGAGCCGATATGATACAACTCACAGCAGGGTTTTTATTCTATTCAAGCTAGCTCAGGCCTCCTCAGTGCATTGCTGTCATGCAGGCAGTTTTGGTGGTGGTGGTGGTGGGGAAGCCCCGAATATCTATTGGGGCAAGGCTTTATAGTAAGCAGCAAGCAGGGAGTATGTGTGCAAGCATCTAATTGGAAAGCTCCTGTGGTCTTTAACATAATTGGCTGATGCTGGGAGTCATATAATAAACTTAATTTCTGCTCCCCTCTGCATTGGTGGGTCCTTAGTCAGGGGGTGAGCTTGTAACCTGGGGTGCAGGTTTGTTGGAGAAATCGCCTGGAGACGCTGGTCTTGTTGAGGGTGTAACCTGAAAATGCTGGTTTTGTTAAGGTTTAGCCTAGAGAGTGGAGCTAAGCTTGGATTTTGTTGGCGGACAACTTGGAAACTAATGCTAGGTACCAGCCTGTCAGTTAACCTGAGTTCAAACTTAGGTCAGGTTCTCTAAAATGGAGACTGAACATAAAAGATTTGGCCTCTCAGTCTTAAAGGTATAGTTTTGTTAGTTTGTTTTGGATTTTTGAGACAGTGTCTCAGTTTGTAACCTAGGTTGCCCTTCAACCAAGACAAGCTTCCTCCTTCAGCATGGTAAGTGCTAGGGTTATAAGAATAAGCCACCACATGGCAAAAAGAGGTGTAAAAAACTCAAATTTGATAGATCTTCCAAGTCCTACTTTCAGTTCCCAGTATATCATTATTCAGCACAGTGATAAGAACAGAATTACATTGTGTGTTTATGTGTGTGTGATGTTTTATTTAACAAATACAGGCAAGATATTGTAGCATGTAACCACTGTAAAAATCCTTATTAGAGATAATTATACATATTTTATGTTCTTTCTGTCTTTGCAGTCTTGTTTATGTCACAAAGCCACTTTTATTTTATTTTATTTTGATCTATTTTAAAAATTATTTCTTTTACTTTTTATATTATAATATAATTATAACATTTCTCTTTTCCTTTCCTCCTTCCAAATGCTCCCATATATGGCTTCTTGATTTCTTTAAAATGTATGGCCTTCTTTTTCATTAATTGTTATATGCATATATGTATATACATATAGAAATACAACCTTCTCAGACTATATAATGTTACTTGTATATTTCTTTTCATGTCTGAGCATTTGGAATTGGAAAACTAGTTGGTGTGCTCTTCCCTAAGGAAGACTCAGCATTTCTTAGTTGCCTATAGTTCTTTGTATAGAATTGAGATCACCTGGACTTTTGCCTCTATTTAAATGTCTATTGTTGTTGCTCTTATGTAGCTCATATTTAGGCAGTAATGTTGGTGAGACTTTATGTATGTTGCTTCTTACATTACTAGGAAGTACAATCTCACAATGAACTCCCTGTTCCCCTGGCCCTTGCAATCTCCCCACCCCATCCACCCCCTTTGCAATGATCTCTGATCTGTAAGTGCGAGAGTAACTTTGTAGATCCATTGGGATTGCTCTCTGCAACTCTATATTCTAATTGGTTTTGGTTTTCTGTAGTTATCTCCATCTGTAAGAGATGTTTTCTGGACATGCAGTAAGGAATACGGTTATCTGTGAGTATAAGTACATGTATTTAGAATGTAATTAGGGACTATTCTTGATTAGTAAAGTGGTAGTTGTAGTTTCTCCTCCAAAGTCCATGACTTCGGTTGCCCTGAGTAGTTGGCTAGGTTTCCAGTACCAGACATGATTTCCCTCTAGTCAAGGAGGTCTTAAATCCAATTAGAGAGCTGTTGGTGTTGGTTAGCATCAAAGTATAGGTGCTACTACTACATTCTTAAGGTCATCATGCCATGCTAGCCATTGTTATGGTTCATCAATATCATAGCTTGAGTGGACTTTTGGTTGTCTCTTTCTTTTAGAATCTTGTGCCATGCTTCTGGTACTCTGAAAGCTGGTCATCAGAGATGAGACATTCAGATCAGTTTCAGCTCATGAGTCTTTGGGCTGAATAGTATCTCCAGAAATATGGACTTACCTTCCACTTCTGGAAAGACAGCCGACTGCAATGTTTTAGGAGTCTCTTGGACAACCCTGACCAGCAACTCAAAACAAAGTTGAAGTATCTTTGTTACATGGTCTTTGTCTCTTAGAAGGAACCTGTCAACTCAGGTGGGAAATTTTCATTTAAACTATATATGTATAAATATATGCAGGCTTGTGTAAATTGTAGTAGTTTTTGGTAGATAGTTTGAGTTTAAATTTTAAATTATGGTCTGGTTACCCCATGATAATTATATAATTGTATAACCTTGGCAATTTAAAAACAACAAGCCTCAATTTCCTCACAACAATAGTACACATATCACAAGATTGCGGCAACGTCTAAATTAAATGTGCATGGTATATGTCTCTCAAACAATGTTAAAAAAATAGTAGCATCAGAGAGTGGATAAAGAGGGGCATGATAGAGATCCCATTATGTTATACGGTCTGTGCTATCCCTAAGCTACCTCCCTCCAAGGCAAATTATAAATATGCGTGCGCACACGCGCACGCACACACATACACACACACACACACACACACACACACACACACACACACATCCGAAAACACAAACATCTATTAAATGTGGCTATCAACATTGAGAGAAATAACAACAGACAGCATACAAATTCATGAAAGCTGGACAACTCTCCACTGGATACTGGATAGTTGTATAAGTAAAGAAATAAATTAAAGAGGATCAGGAAATTGAACAGAAAAATGAAGTAGTGGGAAATGGTGTACTTGGCATAGGCCCTAGAAAGTCCCAGGCTCCAGGAAAGCTAGAGGCTCCCAGAACTCAATGGTGATGACTTAAGCTAAAATAAACAACAAAAAGATATAGAACCTATAGAGGCCATCTCCAGTATATAGGCATGGCTCCTAGTTGAGTGATGGGGCCACCCATGCATCCCAAATTTTTTAGCCCATACATGTTCCTATCTAAAGGAAAGACAGGGACAAAAAATATCTGCAGACAGGAAATCCCTATACTATTGCTGATGCCAAAAAGTGTGTGTGTGTGTGTGTGTGTGTATTAAGCTAGGAAGTACCTGCCATGTAGTATACCAATCAACTTAAATTGTTCTACTAATTCTTGCCAGTTTAATCAACTAAAAGCATAAAGATCATTTTTTGGCATTAAATCCCCTTTGAGAAAAGCATTCATGTCATTTTCCATCTTTAAGAATTAGCAGTGGTTCCCAGTTGTCATCAAATAGCAAAACTCTACTTGGCCTGGAGTATACATAGCATGTGTAGGAGTGGCACAATGTCAGCTAGTGTATGACCTGCATAACTGGACCACATCATCCTGGCAGAGAAATGTGATTGAGTAGAAGCCAGAGGCCCAAATTTAGTTGAGATAATGATCCACACACTACTGAGATTTAAGAGACTGGGAATAAGATCTCAAATAGGACTTAAGACAGATTATCCCTTTAAGATTTACATGGGTGCAGTAAGCAGTCAGGAGATCTGTTACTATTCATGCTAAGAGCAAAGAAACCCAAATTTGACTATCAATAGAAGCTATCTTTAAGTGCTTACTTACAATTAGTGAGGACTTGACTACTAATTGCTTCATCTACCCAGTATTTAGTTTGCTCAATTATTTAGTACTATATCTTTTTTATTTTAAAAAGGAAACTAAGGATCTATGCTGGAACATTGTAAAGCTAGGCTTCAATTCCTGATCGGTCTGATTCAAACATGTGTGCTCTCAACCATCGTAATACCTCCAAAACACAATGCTGATAGTAACTAAAGAGCATTCACTTGGCCACTGGGACACAAGAATAAAACTGTCTCAGCAATGAAACTGACTTGTAGTGAATGTCTCGCTTGTTGTCTACTGTGTGCTGGCAGCAATGAGCCAAGTGCATATTGAAACTTTCAGGGAAAGGCTAAGAAATTCTTGGAGTAGCATTGAAACAGACTGCTTCAGTGATTTGACTCAAGATTTGATTCTTTTGTTGCTGCTAACAGTTCACTTTGGCCTATAGAGCCATTCTGAAATTTTTGTCCTGATCACCCCCTACAGTCTAAATTTTCAGTAGTCCCAAACAGCATAATGGTTCCTAACATCCTACCTTTACATTCTGTATTTTCAATTCATCTCTAAAAGATGATATAGCATGCTGGAGTAGGTGGCCCTTCCTTCCACTGAAAACTCCCATTAAAACAAGTGACAGCCGGGTATGGTGGCACACGCCTTTAATCCCAGCACTTGGGAGGCATAGGCATGCAGATTTCTAAGTTTGAGGCCAGCCTGGTCTACAAAGTGAGTTCCAGGACAGCCAGGCCTATACAGAGAAACCCAGTCTTGAAAAACCATTTTTTAAAAAGTGGCAAGTCCTTTCAGAGATATTCCACTTTTCAAGATGAAGTTTTCTTTTTACAGAAATAGGACAAGCAAGAAATAGGTAAAGGAAGAGGATGGTATTAAGAGGCAGCCTCTGTTGAAAACTTCCTGGATCTCTTTGGAGTTTAAAGAAAGCTGGGGACCTTAGAATGTTTTCTGCTCTTTAGTAGTCAGTGGGAGGAACAAAGAATGGTGGCATAAACTGTTGCCCAATTTTTTTATAGTAAATGCAATGCGGGAAGTAATATCCAAAGAAGATGGATGGCTTCTTTGAGAAGTCAGACACAATGGTATCTGTGTTTCTGACCAAAGGTAGTGTACTATAGTTAAATTACATTGGAAGATACTTTAAAGTTAATTTCTAAGGCAAACAAATTGTTAGTGAATTATTTCCTCAATGTGTATTTCCTTGTTCATTGTGGGGGGCATCTTAGACACATTATAAAGGCAAGGCAGTACTGCAGAGGTCTCTTTTATAATCATTAGTAGTATCTAAATGTTTACCATGCAGTGTTTTAGATACAAAATTCAGGGTTGGAGTTTTAAGAGTACTTGCTACTCTTACAGAGGACCAGTTTGGTACTTAGCATTTATGTTGGGTTGCTCACAACTACTTGTTACTTCAGCTTCAGGGAATCAGACACTTTCCTTTGACCTCTACAGGCGCCTACACATGAGCAGTCTTGTGAATGCAAGAGAGAGAGAGAGGGAGAGGGAGAGGGAGAGGGAGAGGGAGAGGGAGAGGGAGAGGGAGAGGGAGAGGGAGAGGGAGAGGGAGAGGGAGAGGGAGAGGGAGAGGGAGAGGGAGAGGGAGAGGGAGAGGGAGAGGGAGAGGGAGAGGGAGAGGGGGAGAGAGATATAAATAGAAAGGGTGCAAGAATTTCCTAAAAGGGAACATTCTTTGCTATACTTTGGACTGGGGTTTAGTATCCAGAATATATAAAGAACTGCAAAAATTAAACACTCACTAAAAATTTAGTCCAATCAATAAATGGACTAAAGAACTAAATAGACATTTTTCAAAAGGATTATAACTGATTTTATATTGGCTGAGCACAGTGCACTGCCTACAAGTAACTCAACAGATTGGAGAGAGTCCTGTCCAAATGTCTCAGTTATTTTGAACCTCTTGCAGGCAGCTCAGCTGGCTTTTGCTTATTCCAGGCAACTAGTTTGTTCACTGAATCTCCTTTGCAGCCTGGCTTGTGTGAGAGTGAATCTCGACAGCCTTTCCTGTGCACTTTTGGGAGAGAAATCCTAATGAATCTGGTCAGTTTCAAGAACTTCCTGAAGCTCATTGTGAGTTGTTTACTTCTGTCTTAAAGAGCTTCCCTGCAGGATGGAATGTTTCAGTATCTGAAGTCACTGTTAAACAACAGAGCTAAGGTGTGGACAAAATGCACATAGCTTATTTTTAATACCAGCCATAAGAATGGGAGAAGTAAGTAGAAAGAATAGAAAGTAGTAAGTTAGGATATACATTTGGAATCCCACTGAAGCCTCCAAAATTTAGAACAATTACAGCTTCTCTCTCTCTCTCTCTCTCTCTCTCTCTCTCTCTCTCTCTCTCTCTAACACACACACACACACACACACACACACACACACACACACAAACACAAACACTAATCATCAAATCCAGGAAATACAACATTTACACAATACATAGAAAATCTGCATTCCAGTCTCAATTTTTCCCAGTGTCTCCAATGATATTCTAGTAGCTGTGTGTTTCATTTGTTTGTTGGTTTCTATAAGGTTGAATCCAATAAAAAAAATACTGGGCAATGCATTTAGTTTGTCAGTTTCTTTGATTTCCATTAATCTAGAAGCTTCTCTGATTCTACTTTTTTTTTTCATTTTCTCTTTCATAACATTGATATTTTTGTGAATCCTGGCCAGTATTTTGCAGATGTGTCTCAATTGGATTTGTATGATTATGCCTCATGAATACATTGTGATTAAAAAAATTACCACAATGTTTTGCTCTCATCAGGAGGAATAGAATATTATTTTTTGCCTACTGGTGGTAACGTTAGTCATTCATTAGGACTGTGTCCAACATATTTCTCTATTGCACTGATATCAGTAAAGCTTTTAATCTGTGTGAATATATCCTGTTCAGAAACAGGCTCTTTAGGCTGAAAGTATAAATTACTTGGTTCACTACAGAACCACGAGTTGAAAAGGCATTATCCCTAATTAAAAGAAAAAAATAGAACAGATTTATTTTAATCAAATAAGCTGTCATTAAGCTTCTTAGCCAAATTCAAGAGCTATTCACATGACAGAAGACTTTATCTATATAAAGTCCCTTATCCAAATTGTGAAACGTTTGTGGGTGATTTTGTTTCACTCCTTTTGGATGGCTCTTGCCATCATCTAAGTTAGTTGCCTTACACATGTGGTTTGATCAGTATACGTGCCTATATTGTTAGATCTGAGCCTAGTGCCTAAGCTACAGTAGAAGCTCAAAATCTGTGGAGCACATTTTTACCCAATTACAACTACTGTCATCATGAATGAGAATCTAATCACACTAAGTGGAAAGTATACTTGACTTTGTCAGCTGGCACCAGCTGTAATAAACTTGGCTGCTTTCAGACCGTGCTTCTCATGGGAAATGACAGAGCTTTCGGTTTTCATCCAGATCTTTGACCTTCTTCTTCAGGTGTTGGTCAAGTCTATAGTTGTCCTGAAATGGATAACTTCTTTATGTTGAAATTAGAAGCTGTCCTAAGTAAACCAAGGATCAACCCTATGCTTGTTAAGATTCAGTCTAAGCAGAAATGACAGAAAACTCTAAATTACAATGGGTTAAATAATAGAGTCATTTATTCCTCTCTGATGTAACATTTCTCACTTCTGGCCAAGATAAGATAACAAGAACCAGATTTACTCTCCTGCCGGAAACAAGGCGAAAACCAGACCAAATGAAAACAATAGCCCTCAGACATTGGAAATGAGGCAACAACAACAACATACCAGTGACCCCTGCAAAACAGGAAACACTGAAGGCAAGTTCTTTATGTTTTTAAAGCTTAATTCCTGGAGGGCTTCCAGGCAATAATATGTAGAAAGGATACCAAAGCAGAGTTTTACAGGTGAGGAGATGATCTGTGCTCCAAGTCCAGGAGGAACGTGGCAACTAGAATTTACACAGCCAAGTCCAGAAGAAGACAAGACTATGTAAAAGAACTTAAGATCGATAGCAAGTCTCCAGTGAATCTTTAGCAGAGTACTGATCAACATGTGTTTGTATGGAATCTAACATAGACCAAGAGGGAAAAACATCAAAAAGAAACAGTAATAATAATCACAGTTCTAAGATATGACATAAGGCTGAAAATAGTGCATCAATACCTAACCAGGGTGAAAAGGCTCCTTTTGCATAGAGCATCAGATAGAGTATTCAAAAGAGCTTGCCAAAATAGCCTTTGATTCATGGATACACCAGAGCTGGATAATAAAACAGGCCTGGAGTGACTCCCTTACAAAGTCCAAGGATATTTATAGAAATACAAACTGTCCAGCAACAATCAAGATAAAATTCACATCTGGCATCCCATGCAAAGTCATCAGGCATTTGAATAAGCTGGAAAATACTGATCACTAATGAGAAAAGTCATTCATTCAAAACTATCCTAGAAGTAACAGATGACAGAATCAGTAGCAAATTTTTAACAGTTAATGTAACTTTTTACATACGTTTAAACTCCTAGAGGAAAAACTGAATAAGTTAAGATATTTAGAAGATCTACATAGAACTCAGAAAGATGAAGAATGCAGTGTTGAGCTGCTTCTCAAGTCTACCTACACAGTTAAATGTTTGAATGACAGCTCTATTGACTCTTTATATTGTCTTACATCTCAATTTATGATTTTCAATTTGAGTCTACAGTTGTTGCTCTAGCTTCAACCAACAAAACTTCATTGAAAAAAAGCAAGAGACTAGTGGAAAATAAGAATGCCCCTCCATTTAAAGAAACTCATACATTTCATGGTTTAGATGTTTGCATACTATGACTGTAATAAAACACTGAGCAAAAACCAGCTTGGGGAGGAAAGGGTTTCATTACACAATTTTCAGGTTATGCTCTATCATGGAAGGAGTTCTGGTCAGACACTCATGGCAGAAATTGAACTAGAGGCTATATAGGAACAATTAATGGCTTCTTGCCCACAGCTTCCTCAACTTACCTTCATAAATCATCCAGAACCATGGGCCAAATGGTACTTCTGCACACAATGAACTGGACCGTCTCACATCAATTATCAATCAAAAAAATGACCCCATCAATTTGCCTCCACATGCTCTCATGGAAGCATTATCTCAAATGATGTTCCTTCTTCTCAAATAACTCTACCTTGTGTAAAGCTGACAAAGAACTAATTCAGATGGCATCAACTTTTGCTTGCATCACATAAGCCAAAACTTTAGTACCACTGACCCATTCTGAAAGTGAAGGAAAAAAATACAGTCTTATGTTGCCCTTACTGCAAGAACAAAGACCATTCCCAGCAACAAGAGTGTTGATTGTCTAGAAAATGTTAACATCACTCAAGAGCAACATGCAGTCATTTTAAGGGTCCCCAGAACTCTCTGGAGAGGTTGCAGTCAAATGAGACTTCTTAGTCTCCTTAGAAGAAGAAGAGACTGAGTTAACAAATAGTGGAGAAAATAGAAAGGAGTTGATAACTGTTCATACTCTCTGCAGTTACATAAAAAAAAAAAAAAAAAACATGGTCAGAGGTGTTACAATGAGATTCTGTTACAAGATGAGGACTTTTTACACTCAATTCCTCATCAATACCATTTTTTCACAGTAGAATGGATCCCTTGTTGAAATCCAAATGTCTTGGTTGAAAAACACATCTTCAGGGTTTGGATGAATACAGATGCTGCTTGTTAACGATCTTAAGTCCAAAATGATGAGTGAGTCCTTGAAAGACATGATATTGAACTTGTTTCAAATTCAGCTTCTTTGGTTTAGCAAGCCACAAAAGTTAAGAACAAGGTCATTGGAACATTTCAGGATAGTATTTGTTTCTAAAAGGGGAACTGTGCAGCTGGTTCATGAAGATCTCAGTTATCCAGCTACATAAAGAAGACAGTGGGTTGTTAGGCCAATTTGTGGTATTTTAATGATGCAATAAAAAAAAATCCTATTGCTTTGGGATACATTCGTAATCTCTGTAAACCGGTTGGCAAATAAAACAAATCAACCCAAGGAAAACATATAAAGGACCATTAAGACACCTCGTGGCATAAAGCTGTTAATCCCTTTGGCACACATGGCAGAAGGAGAGAACTGACTCCCTCAAGTTGTAGTAGTTGAACCTCCATATGCCCACCATGGTGGTTGTGCACATACATACATACATACATACATATTTTTATAAAGAATTGGTCTTAGTTCTGGGTGGCTACTGTTCCCAGCTAAAAGACCAGAGTTCTATCAGTTAGCAAAGAATAAAAGAGTAAGAATGAAGGGGAAAGAAGCCACAACTTGTCCAGTTGAAAGCCTTGTCACTGTTCTGGAGCAGTCCTTGTCTGAGGATGAATAATTATGACCCTTGTCTTTAAAATAATCTTAATAAGACTCCCCCTAGGTATTTTTAATATCTAGAGAATTTCAATCTATGTAATTTGTTTTCAAGGATTTGTTTTGATTCTAGGCCCCACACCTCTGCATATTTGGGGGTTTATCTCAAACAAACTGCCAGAGTTGTTCCATTTTCAGTCGGTGGCACCAAGCTAGAAGTGGAACTTGCACTTTGTTTAACTTCTAACTATATTTATCATTTCTAAGACACCAAGGTCATTCAGTGTGTTTACACCGTAGTCCTGGGTGGCTCACTTTCTTCCCTAATAAAGTCACTATCACATACATCTGAAGCCACCTTTCACAAGCCCCTTCATGTTTAATGCTGTTGAACTTCATTCCCTTCTTCCCATAGGTACAACTTTTTCTCTGAACTGTGTAACACCTATACCTACAACCTTCTTCTGGTTGTCCTTATAACTGATTGGACAAATTGAATAACCTGGTTGCTACAATTCATTGGATATTTGAACAGCTTTCACTATTTTACATGGTCTTTATTGCTCTCACCATGTCAAAGTAGGTACTGTTCTCTTTCTGAGATGATAAATGGTCATATAGCTGGACAATTTTTTTCCTCGAGCCAAAAAAAAATATTACTGAAAAAAATGCTGCACAAGACACATGTCATTGCTGGCTCACTAATGTTCCTGCAGAGCATTTTTCACTAGCTCTGTGTGATATCTTGAGAACACAAACCAAAAGCTCTGTAGGAAGTCAGGCCTGGGTGCTTTCCAGTTACTAATGGCTTTGATTGCTTTACAACCTTCCATTCAGACACTGCAGTGTGACATTTTCACTTTCCCTCATAAAAGCTCTCTCCTCCTGTAATCATATTGCTTCTGTGTGATTAGCATCCAAACCATCATTATTCTTTAGGCCAAGTCAGATTGAATCTGCAACTTAACATGCATAAAGGTTTGGAATAGCAAACGAACATCTTAAAGAAATGCTTTAGTGGAATAAATTAGGATGAAACTTTCAGTGCTGATTTAGATTCCAGATTATGAACTCAGAGGAAGATGGTTTCCCTGCTGGATCCTGAGGGCTAGCCTACTGTAGACCTGTCCACAAAGGTCACATGGAATCTGTCTGGCAGACATTCTACTTGCCTTGCTGTGCTCTATCTCAGTTGATTTCTTTTTTTTTTTTTTTATTTTTACTTTTATTTTTTATTAGATATTTTCTTTTTTTAATATTTTTATTACATATTTTCCTCAATTACATTTCCAATGCTATCCCAAAAGTCCCCCATACCCTCACCCCTATTTCCCTACACACCCATTCCCATTTTTTTGGCCCTGGCGTTCCCCTGTACTGGGGCATATAAAGTTTGCATGTCTAATGGGCCTCTCTTTCCAGTGATGGCCGACTAGGCCATCTTTTGATACATATGCAGCTAGAGTCAAGAGCTCCGGGGTACTGGTTAGTTCATAATGTTGTTCCACCGATAGGGTTGCAGATCTCTTTAGCTCCTTGGATACTTTCTCTAGCTCCTCCATTGGGGGTCCTGTGATCCATCCAATAGCTGACTGTGAGCATCCACTTCTGTGTTTGCTAGGCCCCGGCATAGTCTCACAAGAGACAGCTACATCTGGGTCCTTTCTATAAAATCTTGCTAGTGTATGCAATGGTGTCAGCGTTTGGAAGCTGATTATGGGGTGGATCCCTGGATATGGCAGTCTCTAGATGGTCCATCCTTTTGTCTCAGCTCCAAACTTTGTCTCTGTAACTCCTTCCATGGGTATTTTGTTCCCAATTCTAAGGAGGGGCATAGTGTCCACACTTCAGTCTTCATTCTTCTTGAGTTTCATGTGTTTAGCAAATTGTATCTTATATCTTGGGTATCCTAGGTTTTGGGCTAATATCCACTTATCAGTGAGTACATATTGTGTGAGTTAGAATCAACAGTCCTGGATAACTTAGGAAAGTGAGGATTTTTGACTTAACAAAACACTGTTTTTTACTTAAAACAGTGTGTCAAAAGAAAATTCCAATTTCTTTTTGGGAAGACAGTGGCCTCAGGGAAAAGGAAAGATAGGAATAATGAGCTGGTGTGAAGCAAAATAAGTTATGAGACTAGATATTTTTATAATGATAAAATGGATATTAAGAAGTTCAGCTTTATTCCATGTGAAAATGGAAAGGAATCTTTTTTTCAACATGGATATTTGAAACTTGATACTGAATGATCTCAAAAACTCGAACTTGGTTCCATTTATTTTAAGAATTATCTCCTTGGCCATGACTATCAAAAGTTGGCATGACAGCTTGAACGTCAAATACTATTAATACTATAAATAGAAAACAATTGCTAGCTAAGTATCTCACTTTCTGACTGCTTTCTTTTTATTGATTTGTAAAGTGTATCATTCTTTGAGCTGGATTGCACTAAATCTGAAGTGTCTAAATCCAAGTAGTCATTCTTCCCAGAGGAGGCAAATCAAGGAAGGTTTTGTGGTCTTTCAGGAGAAAAATCCCAAGAAAACAACAACAAAAAAGCAAAACACCTTGTTGAAAATTTCATCTAATGACATATAAAAGGCCAATTCAGCTTTAAGATTCTGTGCCTTTCTTTTCAGTGGATTATATCGAAAGCACAAGAGCTCTCAGTCTTTCGGCAGTGAGGCAGGGTGATGAAGTAGGATTACCAAATCAATAAATGTAACATTAAGCTTATTGAATGTAGTACATTTTTTGATGCCTCTGTATTTCAGGCTTCTTTGTTTTGGTCACCTTTCTTTCTTTCTTTCTTTCTTTCTTTCTTTCTTTCTTTCTTTCTTTCTTTCCTCTTTTGTGACTCAGGGTCTCGCTATGTCATAGTGACATATAGACTAGGCTAGCCTTAAACTCACAAAAATCTACCTGCCACTGTTGCCCAAGTGCTGGGATTAAGGCCTGTGTCACCAGGTCTGGCATTTGCTCACATTTCTTAACTGTGATCCTTTTTTTAGATCTATTAGCAGAACACTTTTTTAAAAAATTAGTCTTCAACAACCTTTCCTCCACTCCTCCATCCTGTCTATTTTGAAGAGTCTCTGTCTTCATCCCAAGTCCTATTTTACCTTGGAAGTCCATATCTAATATATTCTTGCCACTCTTGTATGCCACACACACCAGGGTAGTTCACAGGCTGTCTATCTCCCCTTTCTGATTCTGCTATTTCAACCTCTGACACTGTGCTGAGCTTTTAAAAACTTCCAAGCCACTAATCTAGTCAAATTCCTGCAGGATACAGATGAGGAAGCAGCCCCCTCACCCCCAAAAAGGAGGGAAGTTTTGGAGGAAGTCATGTAACAAATTAGAGGCTGGGAGCACCATTTCTATGGTTCTAGTAATCCATTTCTCCATGCCACCTGTCAACCAAACAGAAAACACTCCAGAATGTCAGAGTGATTTGCTGTGTTAAAAATAATCACTTGTTTGAGAAACAGGAAAAAAGTTGCTTTGGGGCATCCTTGGCCAAAAAAAAAAAAAATCCAATAAAGAAGAGCTGAGTAACACTGTTCAATCCCTACATCTATTTAACTGTTCACAAATGTCTTCTTTCATTGTTGTCTAAGATTGCCTAACTAGTGAAGTTGTTATAAGAACTTAAGTCATACAGGCAAAGTAGTTAAGACATAATAGATGTAAATGAACAATGGTACTTAATAGTATAGTTATTTCTTGGAAATGTAACATGTTTTCTTTCAGCATTATGGTTTCTGATTAGTCTATATACAAAGAAAATTCAAATTTTAGCTCTCTGAATAAATGAGCTCAAGGTGAGTTCATCTGGTTTGCCACCAGAATGTCATTTTAAGATGTAGATTGATAGCCATTTGGCTGTCCTTTTTTGCCCCTCTGTGAAAAAAGCAAAGTGCAAAGTAGAGGATGGGGTATGAGGGTTATTTTAAGTTCAAGTCTGGAAAATGCTATTCTTAGCTTTGACTTTCATAATCCAACTGGAATAAATGAAAGAGAAAAATTGTCATAAGGAATGGTTATTTTTCTTGGAGACGTTCACTTCTTGAGAATTCACAAACAAATTGTCCTTGCCTGTGACTAAAATGGTAGATTTCTACAGAGGGACTTCAACCGAAATAAATGTCCATTTTGGAAATAAATATTCAGAAGCAACACTGCTAGCATTGCCTGGTTTCATGGTGCATTTATTTCCTATTTGTTTCTATGCCTTTCCCCAAAATATTTTCCAAGGCAAAGTTTGTAATTGGGGCTTGAATCACAAAACCCAGTTTATTTACGTCTACCAAAAATTTGATTTCCCAAACCCCAATTCCAAACAACTATTTCTTCCTAGAGGTATACAGCTTCTACTGGGTTTTTGTTTTAGAGATTTTAATATGCCTACTCTTCCACTGATCCTTGGAGTTTGAAATTTGCTCTCTCTTCTCTTAATTCCCCTGTCTTCTTTGAGCATCAGTTCTGGATTATTAAAAGTTAATCAATTAACCATAGATTAGTTAATCCAGCTAGAATTTCACAAGAGCCAAGAGTATAAATGTAGGTGCAATGGCCTTAGAGTTTGAGAGCTTGTCTTTTCTGCCCCATTATTCAGAAATTTCTAAAGTGAGCTGAGACTTCCTGGGAATGAGTTCATAGAGGAGACTGTGATGATAGTGACGGATAGGATTTTTGCAGAAATAAAGTGGTATAATGTGAGTGTGTCATTTAGGTAGAAAAGCATAGGGTAGATGTGGGGAAGTACTTACTTTGACTTGAGTATGAGATTGTTTTAAGGAGGGGCTGTTCAATAATAACTATTTGAACATAGTTGGAATTATACAAAGATAACCTATTTGACAAGATAGACTTGTACTTATTTGAAATGTTGTTCCTTTTATTTTTTGTTCACTTCCAATTTTCTTCCCTTTTTGAATAGTACATGCATTTTATAAAATAAAATTAATATGATCTAAAATTAATAGCATTTGAACTCCCTAAATGGAACTGATTAATACACACACATACTCTCTCTCTCTCTTTCTCTCTCTCTCTCTCCTAGATTTCTCCCTTGAAAACATAGTCATGCAAATAATTTCATATTGAGAAAGACAGAGTTCTGAGATTCATACCACTTCTTATATGATTTGTATAATCCCACCTTGTCAATATTTTATCTGCAAATATGATGTGGTCTTTTTCCTTTGATTAACTTATATTACCTGGTAAAGGTGTAGTCAAAAATGTATGATGAACAACCATTTCCATGATTATGTTATATTATGTAAAAAATTTTATCTGATGTTGAAAAAATTCTTCATGTTTTGAAAGAGTCACGTGACAAATACCTGAGAAGACTTCCTGAGACCAAATGCCAGCAGGCAACCAGCAATAAAACAGCCTCCCCCTAAAGCCACAAAGAACTTAATTTAGCCAATGACAAATGATCTTAGATTACAATTCTAGTTGGTTCTTTGAATCCAGCCAAGTGAGTATATTAATGCTATTTTCTTATATTCTACATTTTTTTATTCTTTGGCAAGTGTCCCTGATGGAGGAATGACTCCCCAGGGCAAACCAAACCTTAGGGATCACAAATAGCATATCCCAGACCACACCATACCAATACAAACTGAATTATCTGGTATATAAGATACCTCTTCTTCCTGTCTTTTATGTGTTAGGAGACAATATTCCTCTCTTTCAGCCATTTTAGGGCCAGGTGCAAGAAAAGTAGAAATAACCTCATATCACAGTGCCCAGTGAATTATCCAAACTAAACTAGTCAAGCATAACCTGCTACCTTGTCTTGCATTTCTCCATAGAAACCATAGAAGCATCCCTGCTCATGATGTTCCTCCCTCTTATCTCCTCACAGTACTTGGTACTTCCCTACGTGGCTCTGTGTGGCACAGCAAACTTACTCCTCTTGGGAACTATAAGAAACTACATTTTAAATAGCAGTCACATCTTCATCTGAAGGGCTCAGAGAAAAAAAAATGAATTAATAAATTGAAAGCCCTATGTTTTAAAACAGTGATAGTCCTTAAGCAGAGGCCCAGTGAAATTGTGCTGATGAAAACTGTGGCTTCATAAAACTTCATTGTTAATTAATCTTTGAAATGTGTAACCATTTGTTTTGCAGTAACAGAAAACCTGTCCAACATGTAAAAATTCTATCTAAGCATACAATAGTCATTTCTAATCTATTTGCCCACTTACTATAGGATGTATATCACCATGCCATTGAAAGACTTTGAATAGTGAATGAAATACAGGGAGCTGAGCATGAAATAGCACTAAAATTTGGGGCAGATGAGAAGCAATAAGTGGAGAAAGCTTGGCAGGAAGTCTTGGGGGTAATAAGGATCAATGGTTCTTAACTTGGAAGTCACCTGGAACAGATTTTTGGACACAGATACCCAGGGCTCACCACTCCTAGAGATTTTCCTTAATTTTCCATAGATAGAATGTGGATAAACAATGTTTTATCTCCCTGAGTAACTCCTTTGCACATCAAAGTTTGAGGCTTTGAGATAGAGTTAGTGTCATTCCAAATAAAGGTAGTTCAACTAAAGGAGAAAGAGAAGATTGGCTGAAAAAGCCATTGCTAAAGAAACTACCAATAACCAAATAGTAACTCAACTGGGAACACTACAGATTGTGTTTTTGTTATTTATTTGTGTGTGTTTAATTAGGTTCTTATTCTTCTAGTGGGTATTTTTTTTAAAGAAACTTCTTTTTTATTATTTTAAATACTTTATTTTAAAACAGATGGAATATAAAGAGAACAGAAGCTAGAAATTCTCACTGCATTATTTTTATTGCTTATACAAATAAATATATGTATGTAGATTATACATACTAGATATAAGTAAAATTAGTCAATAAATTATGACATGAAAATACAGTTTTAAATTATGAAGGGGGTAAAAATTGCATGTTTAAAGTGGTGTATTCATTCACATACTCTCTCTCAGGGAGGCAGAGGCAGGCGGATCTCTGAGTTTGAGGTCAGCCTGGTCTACAGAGTGAGTTGCAGGACAGCCAGGGCTATACAGAGAAACCCTGCTCAAAAACCCAAGAGAGAGAGAGAGAGAGAGAGAGAGAGAGAGAGAGAGAGAGAGAGAGAGAGAGAGAAAGAGAGATTTTTAAAGAAATTTCTTGAAGAAACAAAAACTTTAAGCTAACTATGCATACATGCATACAGTTACTAGAAAGAATGCTGAGGTTTCAGGGATACTTCTAGCCAAATGAATGAATGAATAAATGAATGAAAGCCTTAGGTTGACAAGCACTGCTCTACACACTGGCTTGCAGTTAGTTGACACAGTGAGCTAAATTCGAATAACTGAGCCACCATTCAGAGGCACTGACTGGTGACTTTTAAAAGAAAGGAAATAAGCTGATTTTACAAAGCAGTAGCTAAGGCAGAGAATCTGAGATATACTATGAAGAAAGGCATAGAAAACCTAGGGATTGGATACTTCATTCTTCCTTAGAATAGGGAACAAAATACCCATGAAAGGAGTTACAGAGACAAAGTTTGGACCTAAGATGAAAGAATGGACCATCCAGAGATTACCCGACCCGGGGATCCATCCCATAATCAGCCACCAAATTCAGACACTATTGCATATGCCAGAAAGATTTTGCTGAAAGCACCCTGATATAGCTATCTCCTGTGAGGCTATGCCAGTGCCTGGCAAATACAGAAGTGGATGCTCACAGTCAACTATTGGATGGAACACAGGACCCCCAATGGAGGAGCTAGAGAAAGCACCCAAGGAGCTGAAGGGGTCTGCAACCCTATAGGTGGAACAACAATATGAACTAACCAGTACCCCCCCCACACCCCTGGAGCTCGTGTCTCTAGCTGCATATGTATCAGAAGATGGCCTAGTCGGCCATCAGTGGAAAGAGAGGCCCATTGGACTTGCAAACTATATACCCCAGTACAGGGGAACGCCAGGACCAAGAAGTGGGAGTGGGTGGGTAGGGGAGCAGGACCTGGGGGGAGGAGGGTGTAGGGAACTTTCTGGATAGCATTTGAAATGTAAATAAAGAAAATACCTAATAAAAAATAAAACCTAGGGATCAAAGACCTTAGATTTCAAGTCCTCTTAGGTGATTAGGTGATTAGGTGATACCTGATTGCTACTGGACGACACAGAATCCATCCACTGCCGAGTCTTCCTTGTTGAGGTGGGAGCATGAAAAAATGGATGGAAACATGATGAAAATAAAGTAGTTCTCACCTTCTGCAGTAGTAGTTCTCAACCTTCCTATGGCTGTGACTTTTTAATACAGTTCCTCATGTTGTGGTAATTCCCAAACCATAAATTATTTCATTGCTGAATCATAATTGTAATTTTGCTACTTTTATGCATTTTAATGTATATCAGAGGACAGTTGCATGAAATAAGAATTAGCAATACAAACTGATAAGTAAGAGAGCCCAGGATTTCCTTCTTTACAGATCCCCAAAGGGAAACTTTCTGATACTATTTCTGGTTCTGATTCATATTTCTGGCTGTATTTCAAGATGTGCCATGTGACATGTAAGCTGGTCACTTGTAGCGAGAGCACCACATGGCCATTCCTCTCTGCCTTAAATGGCTGAGTCGTACCCACTTCCTTAAGAGTATAAATAATTTACTCTCTATTCGACTGAATCCAGTTAATATCATTTCCCAAAATACCCTGCCTGTGCTCTTACATTTACTAATACTTTTCTTGCCAAGGTCTTCTAAATATCCTGTATATTTATTTTATTGGTAAAAATACCACCTGACCCAAACTCTGAAGTAAAGGATAGAAGCATCATTACTCAGCCCAATGGGTTTGTTTTAGAGTCAAACTGTCCCTCTCCCTTGGGACTGAAAACAACTGTGTGAGTCCCTGCTTTTCATCATAGGTTTATTGGCTAATGAGGCCTGTGGCTGGTGTGGTTTTCCTGTGTTTAGCTTTTGGAGCTCTCAGAGACAGTTGCTTGGAACAGAGAGCTGACAGAATTATTGCCCAGCAAGCTTGCTGGCCACAGCTCACAACATTGCACTACCAATGATGGATTTTATGGCTGACTTAATGAGCAGAACAAGTATTTGAAGAAGCACAGTGAAGAGCTGTTGGCATCCCATTCTGCTGTGTGAAGAGGTCTGAAAGTCTTCTTATTAAGCCATCCTTTATCTATGTCTTTTTGCTCAAGACTTTATTATCCTTTCTGAAGTACCTGGACAGTACTTTCTGTGCAACTGTAGATTCATGTGAAGTCATTGGGATGGAAGACTTGGGACATAGCTCTCCCAGTTTCCGTGTGATGAAAGAAAACATAGAACAGAAAATGACTGAAGTTCTTGTTACCTCAATGTTTCCAGCTATCAAACTTCTAGTCACACTTAGACTATTGAAGATATGTAGGTAGGTAAGGAGAGAGAGAGAGAGAGAGAGAGAGAGAGAGAGAGAGAGAGAGAGAGAGGGAGAGAGAGAGAGAGAGAGAGAGAGAGAGAGGGAGAGAGAGAGGGAGAGATTAGATAGAGATAAAGATAGAGATATTCTTAAAGCATTTACATCTTGGCTCACAAGTTTGCTGAGGATTGGCCACTCTGGGCCAGCCTAGGCTCAGTATTGAGTCTGTGATAAGCTAGAATTTTTTAGGCTGGATGCAGTTTTGCATCACATTTTTCCTCTTCTTCCTCCCCCTTCCCCCTCCTCCGAACATCAGTGAGCTAGACTCACTATGTTCTCTTCATATTTGAGGCTGAAATGCAAAAACAGTTACACAGAGTACCTCTTAGGCATAGACTATAAAAG
>NC_000086.7:141149528-141287028 GCF_000001635.26 Mus musculus | reverse complement strand
TCACATGGCTTCTAAGTGGTAACACTCATCATATTTACCTCCAAAGACCACACTCCTTGCCTTCGTCCAGGTTACCCGCCTTCAGGAAATTTCCTCCATTGTAGACTTGTGGGTCCTTGGAAGGTTTAATGCACACTTACCACTTGGTTATGCTTGGTTTTCTTCTTTCAGAAGAAAAAAAAAAGCATATTCTTTCAGACCTTCTCAAATTCCATATAATTCTCATCTAGGGAAGAGAAAAGAAAACTACTGAACCTTTGGGCTTACTTGGCCCTTCTTCAAAACAAGAAAAACCATAGTAAGAGACAGGTTTTATTCTTTTTTCTTTCATTTTTTTTCCTTTTTTTTAATTCGGTATTTTCTTCATTTACATTTCCAATGCTATCTCAAAAGTCTCACATGCCCTTCCCCCCACTCTCATCCCCCCTCCCTACTACCACTTCTTGGCCCTGGAGATCCATTGTACTTAGGCATATAAAGTTTACAAGACCAATAGGCCTCTCTTTACACTGATGGCCGACTAGGCCATCTTTTGATACATATGCAGCTAGAGTCAAGAGCTCCGGGGTATTGGTTAGTTCATATTGTTGTTCCTCCTATAGGGTTGCAGATCCCTTTAGTTCCTTGGGTACTTTCTCTAGCTCCTCCATTGGGGGCCCTGTGATCCATCCAATAGCTGGCTGTGAGCATCCACTTCTGTGTTTGCTAGGTCCCAGCCTAGTCTCACAAGAGACAGCTATATCAGGGTCCTTTCAGCAAAATCTTGCTAGTGTATGCAATGGTGTCAGCATTTGGAGGCTGATTATGGGATGGATCCCTGGGTATGGCAGTCTCTAGATGGTCCATCCTTTTGTCTCAGCTCCAAACTTTGTCTCTGGAACTCCTTCCATGGGTGTTTTGTTCCAAATTCTAAGAAGGGGCAAAGTGTCCACACTTTGGTCTTTGTTCTTCTTGAGTTTCATGTGTTTTGCAAATTGTATCTTATATCTTGGGTATTCTAAGTTTCTGGGCTAATATCCACTTATCAGTGAGTACATATCATGTGAGTTCCTTTGTGATTGGGTTACTTCACTCAGGATGATACCCTCCAGGTCCATCCATTAGCCTAGGAATTTCATAAATTCATTTTTTTATAGCTGAGTAGTATTCCATTGTGTAAATGTACAAATTTTCTGTATCCATTCTTCTGTTGAGGGGCATCTGGGTTCTTTGCAGCTTCTGGCTATTATAAATAAGGCTGCTATGAACATAGTGGAGCATGTGTCTTTCTTACCAGTTTGAACATCTTCTGGATATATGCCCAGGAGAGGTATTGTGGGATCCTCTGGTAGTACTATGTCCAATTTTCTGAGGAACCTCCAGACTGATTTCCAGAGGGGTTGTACAAGCTTGCAAACCCACCAACAATGGAGGAGTGTTCCTCTTTCCCCACATCCTCGCCAGCATCTGCTGTCACCTGAATTTTTGATCTTAGCCATTCTGACTGGTGTGAGGTGGAATCTCAGGGTTGTTTTGATTTGCATTTCCGTGATGATTAAGGATGCTGAACATTTTTTCAGGTTCTTCTCAGCCATTCATTATTCCTCAAGTGAGAATTCTTTGTTTAGCTCTGAGCCCCATTTTTAATGGGGTTATTTGATTTTCTGGGGTCCACCTTCTTGAGTTCTTCATATATATTGGATATTAGTCCCTTATCTGATTTAGGATAGTTAAAGACCCTTTCCCAATCTGTTGGTGGCCTTTTTGTCTTATTGACAGTGTCTTTTGCCTTATAGAAGCTTTGCAATTTTATGAGGTCCCATTTGTCGATTCTCAATCTTACAGCCCAAGCCACTGCTGTTCTATTCAGGAGTTTTTCCCCTGTGCCCATATCTTCGAGGCTTTTCCCCACTTTCTCCTCTATAAGTTTCAGTGTCTCTGGTTTTATGTGGAGATCTTGATCATCTTGTTAGGTGCTGAGAAAACATTTGACAAAATCCAACAACCATTCATGATAAAAAGTCTTGGAAAGATCAGGAATTCAAGGCCCATACCTAAACATGATAAAAGCAATCTACAGCAAACCAGTAGCCAAAATCAAAGGAAATGGTGAGAAGCTGGAAGCAATCCCACTAAAATCAGGGACTAGACAAGGCTGCCCACTTTCTCCCTACCTATTCAACATTGTACTTGAAGTCCTAGCCAGAGCAATTCGACAACAAAAGGAGATCAAGGGGATACAAATTGGAAAGGAAGAAGTCAAAATATCACTTTTTGCAGATGATATGATAGTATATATAAGTGACCCTAAAAATTCCACCAGAGAACTCCTAATCCTGATAAACAGCTTCAATTAAGTAGCTGGATATAAAATTAAGTCAAACAAGTCAATGGCCTTTTGTACACAAAGGATAAACAGGCTGAGAAAGAAATTAGGGAAACAACACCCTTCTCAATAGTCACAAATAATATAAAATACCTTGGTGTGACTCTAACTTAGGAAGTGAAAGATCTGTATGATAAGAACTTCAAGTCTCTGAAGAAAGAAATTAAAGAAGATCTCAGAAGATGGAAAGATCTCCCATGCTCATGGATTGGCAGGATCAATGTAATAAAAATGGCTATCTTGCCAAAAGCTATCTACAGATTCAATACAATCCCCATCAAAATCCCAAGTCAATTCTTCAATGAATTAGAAAAAGCAATCTGCAAATTCATCTGAAATAACAAAAAACCTAGGATAGCAAAAGCTCATCTCAAGGATAAAAGAACCTCTGGTGCAATCACCATGCCCAACCTAAAGATGTACTACAGAGCAATTGTGATAAAAACTGCATGGTACTGGTATAGCAACAGACAAATAGACCAATGGAATAGAACTGAAGACCCAGAAATGAACCCACACACCTATGGTCACTTGATCTTCGACAAGGGAGCTAAAACCCTCCAGTGGAAGAAAGACAGCATTTTCAACAAATGGTACTGGCACAACTGGTGGTTATCATGTAGAAGAATGCGAATTGATCCATTCCTATCTCCTTGTACTAAGGTCAAATCTAAGTGGATTAAGGAACTCCACATAAGACCAAAGACAAGTTTTATTCTGATGGTCAAGTGCTCTCTTGGAAACTATGACCTGAATCTGAGTTATAGATTTAGTGCATGATGGATACATGAGCACTATGAAACAAAAAATACTTTAGTGGATGAAATGTGTATGGAGAGCAGAGAGGAATGTGTAAACAAGGTCATCAAGGAGTCCTGTCCATAGCCATTGAGTAACCTCTCTTCATGCTTGCCCTTTCCTATACACTTGATGTTGGAATTTCCATTAACCTGATTTGAATAAAACCAGAAGCAGCATGACATGAAGTGTAAAGTTTTTCAAGTGCTAGATATGATGACAGATGTCTGTAATGGCAACACTCTCAGTGCTGAGGAAGGAGAATCAAGAGTTTAAGGCCAGTCACAGATACATTGCAAGTTCCAATGTAGTGAAACTCAAAGCAAACAAAAGTACTTCACTGAATAGAAGAGGTGATTGGATGATAGAGCTTCCTCTTGTACCCACCTCTGGCTTCTACCTTCTGCTGCAGAGCAATATTCTGGCTGACAATCATCATGATATTTAAGTAATATGTTTGGAAATAAAAGCCAGGGGCAGACTCACCAAAGGTCATTAGATTTTTTGCCAGATAGGATTTAAGATAAAGATAACAAATAGAAGGTTGCCTGCCCACTCCACCCATGACTGTGGCTAGCTACCACAGAGCAAAAATCATGAGGCCAAAAATTGGACACTCTGGGAAAGAATGCCAGAATTGACTAGTGATGCCTGCCATGATCATGAAGGCTGACTATATTTTCAACATTCTTGCTCCAAGCCAATAGTTCGAAAGTCTGATTGCACACAGAATTACAGGGAACATTTTTTAAAAAATACTAATACCTGGGGTCTGGTTCAGATAAATGAAGTTCTCTAGAGGTAAGTTCTATGTACTATAGCAACCAGAAATGCTGCTGCTCTGCATGATTACAGATTTACAGATGATTGAATTCTGTAGTTTCAAATGGCATTCTATTCTCTCCTACCAGGACTTACTACATTACAACCATCTGAGCTTGTAAAATCATGAATTCTTTGCACTAACTCCTCAAACTTTTTTATTTATTTGTTTATTTTATTAGATATTTTCTTCAATTACATTTCAAATGCTATTCCGAAAGTCCCCTATACCCTCCTCCTGCCCTGCTCCCCTACCCATTCACTCCCACTTCTTGGCCCTGGTGTTCCCCTGTACTGGGGCATATGAAGTTTGCAAGACCTAGGGGCCTCTCTTCCCAATGATGGCCAACTAGGCCATCTTCTGCTACATATGCAGCTAGAGACACAGCTCTTGGGGTACTGGTTACTTCATATTGTTGTTCCACCTATAGGGTTGCAGATCCCTTCAGCTCCTTGGGTACTTTCTCTAGCTCCTCTGTCGGGGGCCCTGTGCTCCATCCTATAGATGACTGTGAGCGTCCACTTCTGTGTTTGCCAGGCACTGGCATAGATTTGTAACTATAGGGGAAAGGCCCAAGAATCTGCGGGTTTAAAAGCCAGACTCAGAAAGACATACATTTAATGTTTTCTCTCAGACGATAGTATCTAGATTTAAGTAAGTGTATGTGTGTGTGTGTGTGTGTGTGTGTGTGAGAGAGAGAGAGAGAGAGAGAGAGAGAGAGAGAGAGAGAGAATCATGATAGCATAAGCATGACAAGTTAGAAGAGGAAGGGATCTAATGAAGAGAAAGGGGAATAAAAGAGAGGGGTAATGGGTACATAAATGCTAGCAGAATAGATATGTGTGTGTGTGTTCTAGTGAGACGCATCATTTTTACAATGAATATACACTAATTAATTTTTTTATTTTTTTAAAATTTTTTAATTAAGTATTTTCTTCATTTACATTTCCAATGCTATCCCAAAAGTCCCCCAGACCCTCGCCCCCCACTCCCCTACCCACCCACTCCCACTTCTTGGCCCTGGTGGTTCCCCTGTACTGAGGCATATAAAGTTTGCACGACCAATGGGCCTCTCTTTCCACTGATGGCTGACTAGGCCATTTTCTGATACATATGCAGCTAGAGACACAAGCTCCGGGGGGTACTGGTTAGATCATATTGTTGTTCCACCTATAGGGTTGCAGATCCCTTTAGCTCCTTGGGTACTTTCTCTAGCTCCTCCATTGGGGGCCCTGTGATCCATCCAAAAGCTGACTGTGAGCATCCACTTCTGTGTTTGCTAGGCCCTGGCATAGTCTCACAAGAGACAGCTATATCAGGGTCCTTTCAGCAAAATCTTGCTAGTGTATGCAATGGTGTCAGCGTTTGGAGGCTGATTATGGGATGGATCCCCAGATATGGCAGCCTCTAGATGGTCCATCCTTTCGTCTCAGCTCCAAACTTTGTCTCTGGAACTCCTTCCATGGGTGTTTTGTTCCAAATTCCAAGAAGGGGCAAAGTGTTCACACTTTGGTCTTTGTTCTTCTTGAGTTTCATGTGTTTTGCAAATTGTATCTTATATCTTGGGTATTCTAAGTTTCTAGGCTAACATCCACTTATCAGTGAGTACATATTGTGTGAGTTCCTTTGTGATGGGTTACCTCACTCAGGATGATGCCCTCCAGGTCCATCCATTTGCCTAGGAATTTCATAAATTCATTCTTTTTAATAGCTGAGTAGTACTCCATTGTGTAAATGTACCACATTTTCTGTATCCATTCTTCTGTTGAGGGGCATCTGGGTTCTTTCCAGCTTCTGGCTATTATAAATAAGGCTGCTATGAACATAGTGGAGCATGTGTCTTTCTTACCAGTTCGAACATCTTCTGGATATATGCCCAGGAGAGGTATTGCAGGATCCTCTGGTAGTACTATGTCCAGTTTTCTGAGGAACCACCAGACTGATTTCCAGAGTGGTTGTACTCACAGTATGATGCTCTTTGGAGCTTTCATCTTATCAGAAATGATGCCCTTGGTTTGATTCCCAGCACACACACACACACACACACACACACACACAAAGGTGGGGAGAAGCTAGAGACAATCCAATGGGTAAAGAAAGTACTTACTATGAAAGCATAAGGACCAGAGTTCCAAACAAATCCCAGATGATTGTGGTGGCCCATCTTGTAAAACAGAGGCTGGGGAGTCCCAGAGCTGGGAGACTAGCCATATCAGTGAGCTCTGGGTTGGAGTAAGAGATGCTACCTGTGTTTTGCAAATTGTATCTTCAGTATTCTGAGCTTCTGGGCTAATATCCACTTATCAGTGAGTGCATATCATGTGTGTTCTTTTGTTTTTGTTTGTTTGTTTGTTTGTTTTTATCCTTTTTATTTTTTGTTATTTTATTTACACTTCAAATGTTATGCCCTTTACTAGTTTCCCCTCCAAAAATCCCCTATCCTCCTTCCCTCCCTCTGCTCCCCAACCCACCCACTCCAGCTTCCTGGCCCAGGTAGTCCCCTGTATTGGGGCATAGAACCTTTACAGGACCAAGGCCATCTTTTCCCATTGATGACTGACTAGGCCATCCTCTGCTACATATGCAGCTAGAGCCACGAGTCCCTCCATGTGTTTTCTTTGGTTGTTGGTTTAGTCCCAGGGAGCTCTGGGGTTACTGGTTAGTACATATTGTTGTTCCTCCTATGGGGCTGCAAACCCCTTCAGCTCCTTGGGTCCTTTCCCAAGCTCCTCCATTGGGGGACCTGTTTTCCTTCCCATGGACGGCTGTGAGCATCCACTTCTGTATCTGCCAGGCACTGGCAGAGCCTCTCAGGAGACAGCTATATCACACTTAAGAGCCTTGAAGATATGGGCAAAGGGGGGAAATTCCTGGACAAAACACCAACAGCTTGTGCTGTAAGATCAAGAATCGACAAATGGGACCTCATAAAATTACAAAGATTCTGTAATGCAAAAGACACTGTCAATTAGACAAAAAGGCCACCAACAGATTGGGAAAGGATCTTTACTGAAGGGAAGGCTATCCAGAGACTGCCCCACCTTGGGATCCATCCCATATACAATCACCAAACCCTGACACAAGAGCTCCCTGTGACTAAACCACCAACCAAAGAGTATACATGGAGGGACTCATGGCTCTAGCTGCATTTGTAGCAGAGGATGGCCTAGTCAGTCATCAATGGGAGGAGAGGCCCTTGTGAAGGTTCTATGCCCCAGTATAGGGGAATGCCAGGGCCAGGAAGCCAGAGTGGGTGGGTTGGGGAGCAGGAGGAGGGAGGAAGGGATAGGGGATTTTCGGAGGGGAAACTAGGAACGAGGATAACATTTGAAATGTAAATAAAGAAAATATCTAATAAAAAAAAAGAGAGAAAGATGTGCCAGGCAGTGGTGGGTGCATGCCTTTAATCCCAGCACTTGGGATGCAGAGGCAGGTGGATTTCTGAGTTCAGGGCCAGCCTGGTCTACAGAGTGAGTTCCAGGACAGATAGGGCTACACAGAGAAACCCTGTCTTAAAAAACCAGAGGGGGGGGGGGAAGACTACCTGAATGGATGAGTTATAAGAGAAAATGAGAACTCTTCCCAACATCATCTTCAGTGTTCCATATATTCATGTACACATGGTTGCACACACATACAGAAAAGGGAAATACAGAATTACTGTTTTAAGCTATTTGTGATATTTTAGATGAATTAATGGATTTTTGAGCTGCTCCTTGTGCTCTGGGGCACTGCATTGCAATCCTGCCTGCATATTAGAACCTCCTGGGAAACATTAAAAATAAAATCAGTGCTTAGCTTCAATGCTAGTCCAATTAAATCAAAATCTCCAAAGGAGAATCTATAATACTCCAGTTAAAACTGAGAATCGCTGTTCTGTGTAGTGGGACACAGGGGCTCTCTTCGAAGGGCCTTGCTGGAATGGCTTCATTTCTCTCTCTGTGGGTTTGGTTTCTGAGTCAGTCAAGACATGTTGGCTTGATACTAGCATCTAGCCACATTCTATTTACCAAACCAGGTTTCATACTAGACTCTTATCATTAGTGACTGTTTGGGGTAGAGTTTTGGGGTTTTTCCTGGACTTGGTAAACATTTGCTAAAATGATTCATCCATCTGTGGGACAATATAGAGAAGATATTACTGGGGATTAAACCAAAGCCTTATGCCAGCTAAGAACCCACTTCACTAATCTTACCTCCAGGCCTTCATACATTTCTTTTTCATTTTATTTTGTTTAGTTTTGTGTGTATATATGTTATTCCTGCATGCATGTCTGTATACCACATATGTGCCTGGTACCCAAGGAAGACAGCAGAGGGTGTCAGATACCCTGGAACTGGTCTTGCAGATGGTCATGAGCCATCATGTGGGTTCTGGGAATCAAACTTAGGTTCCCTGGAAGAACAGCCAGTGCTCTAAACTTCTAGGCCATCTCTCCTGCCCCATTCCCCCATCCCCATGCCCACATCCAGCAATTCATTGCTTAAAGCACATAGTTACTGAATGTATCAGTGTTTGTTAAATTTAAACAGTCCAATATCTTCTGCTTGCATAAAGAAGGGTTTATTTTTTCCACAAAACTGTAGGGCCACCAACATTTCATTCTGTAAAGAAAAATGAAATCACAAAATTTACAAAAAAGAAAAAAACAAAGAAAAAAACCAGCTGGACTTATAATCTATAATATGGATCATGGATGGTAATGTTGACAGAAAGCAAGAAGATTTACCTCTTCTTCCCAACATATTTTTGTAATGTTGTAGTTGCTGTTGCTGTTATTATTTGAGTAATTAGTTGTTGTTGGTAGTGGAGATGGTTGGTTCATTGATTGGTTGGTTGACTGGTTGATGGTTATTTTCACATTTTTCTCGGCAAGGTCTCAATATGTAGACCACGTTGGCCTTGAACTCACTATATAGTCTGGCCTCAAAATCTTAGTGATCAATCAACCTGAGCTTCTCAGGTATTGGAATTAAAAGTATTCACCTCCATGCCCAGCTCTCAAAACACATTCCTGAAGGTTACACTCATTTTCTAACTTACACTTGAATTTCTACCATTAGCAATAAATGTATTTGATTTACATATTTTGTCTTTGACTGACTGGCTTTCAATATAAAAAGAAAGAACACATTAAGCTGCAAATGCTTCCAGTCCTTTGGAAAGTAACCGTGAGCACAACTTAGTAGAGGAATAATTGAGAACAATAGCTTGAGGTCAATATGGAAACATACCTAGAATGTCATAAGAACTGAGTGGGGATGGAGGCAAGGTTCCCTGAAGTAGACAAACTGATTTGTCTAAGAAAGCTGAGCTTCTTTGCATGGGTACTTGTTCTGGGTCACATAGTTGAAAGACAGGACACACATTCATGATATGTAGCCCTTAGGTTTTACTTTAGCCACCCATTCTTGGTAGTAGAGAAAACGGAAGCCAACAAAACTACACTACCATAGAACTGTCAAAGAGCTTTTGGATCTTCACTTGGACCCACTCAAATGAAACTATGCTTCCAGATTTCTCAGGGCAGGGGAGAGCACCAATTGGCCTTATAAACATATCTATTTCCTTTACGGGGCCCAACAAGCTCCTTGCTGATGCAATGCTATCAGTGTACACTAAAAACACAGCATTGTGTTTTTGCCAGGAGTCAGCTACCCAGTGAGTAATGTGTTCCTATACATTTATACTGAGAGTGGAATAGTCTAGGATGTGTTTATCACTGAGAAAAGCTAGTATTAACATTGTCAGGGGATTAATCCAGTTTAATTGTAAATGGCAAGAAGAAACCTGCTTCTTTGGGGGCCCAGATGTATGACTTTAGTTAAATATTTATAGATTAGTTGGAATGTTTACTCTTAATCCTGGAGCTAGGTATTTACTTGCATATTCTAACCCATTTCTGGCCCTATCCAACATCCTCCTGATGTTTTTCTCTCTAAAATACTGGTATGTTACGAGAGGAGTGATGGAAACATCTGGTCACTGGTCTAAAGCTACTGATGCTGGTGGGAGATGGTAACAAGCCAAGGAAGCTCCCATTAAAATTAGTGGGAACTTCAAAATCAGGAAACCTGTATTCTAATCTCAACTCTGCTACAAATAAGCTCTGTAACCATCTCTAAGCCTCAGTTTCCTCATCATGAAATTAAAGAGATAAAGTTGCGTTTTTAAGATTTCTTATAGATATGAGACATGGCAGTTTATGGATGCCTAAGACATTTCAGAATCCATATCCACAAAAGGAATAATCCTTAAAGCATCTAGACAATCACCATACAGTATAGATTTCTGCAATGAAGCTAATGGTCTAGATTCACGATGTCCTGCACAGTAGTCTCTTGCCACTATTATTGAACACTCTAGGATTATGGTTAGGATTAGGGCTAGGGTTAGGGTTAGGTTTAGGGCTAGGGCTAGGGTTAGGGTTAGGGTTAGGGTTAGGGTTAGGGTTAGGGTGAGGGTGAGGGTGAGGGTGAGGGTGAGGGTGAGGGTGAGGGTTAGGGTTAGGGTGAGATAAAAGGTTAAGGAATTGAATTGAAAATCATGTTATTCCATTATACTATGTAGGGCCACACAATGTTAAATGGTTAGTTCCCGGAGGAAGGATGTAGTCAATGTTAATGATGGCTTCTAATTTGGGTAAGGGTTATTTAGTAGAAACTACTTGGGTATGATTACTTTCTCCAACATGGAAGGTAGGATAAAAATCTCATAATCTAGATGCATTGAGATTTTTTTATTTTTAAATATTTATTTATTCATGTATTTCTTTAATTAGTTTTAACCATTTCTCACATTGCAGTCATTATCCCTCTCCCGGTCCACCCTCCCATAGTTTCTTATACCATTCCTCCTCCCCTGTCTCCAAGATGTTTCCATCCCACCCCTCCAAACCTCCCCACTCTGTGGTGCCTTAAGTCTCTCAAGGGTTAAGTGCATCTTCCCTCACTGAGAACACACCAGGCAGTCCTCTGCTATATATGTGTTGGGGGCCTCATATCAGTTAGTGTATGCTGTCTGGTTGGTGGCTTAGTGTCTGAGAGATCTTGGGGGTCCAAATTAATTGAAACTGCTGGTCCTCCTACAGGGTCATGCTCCTCCTCAGCTTCTTCCAGCTTTCCCCTAATTCAACAACAGAGGTCAGCTGCTTCTGTCCATTGGTTGGGTGCAAATACCTGTATCTGACTCTTTCAGCTGTTTGTTGAGTCATTCGGAGGGTAGTCATGATAGGTCCCTTTTTGTGAGTGCTCCATAGCCTCAGTAATAGTGTCAGACCTTGGGGCCTCCCCTTGAGCAAGATCCCACTTTGGGCCTGTTGCTGGACCTTCTTTTCCTCAGGCACCTCTCCATTTCCATCCCTGTAATTCTTTCAGACAGGAACAATTATGAATCAGAGATGTGACCATGGGATGGCAACTCCATCCCTCACTTGATGCCCTATCTTTCTTCTGGAGGTGGACTCTACAAGTTCCCTCTCCCCACTGTTGGGTATTTCATCTAAGATCACCCCCTCTGAGTCCTGAGAGTCTCTCACCTCTCAGTTCTCTGGTACATTCTAGAGGGACTCCCCACCTTCTGAGGTTAGCTGTTTCTATTCATTCTGCTGGCCCTCAGAGCTTCACTCCTGTTCCCTGCCCCCAATACCTGATCATGTTTCCCTTTCCCCTCCCCCTTCCACCCAGGTCCCTCCTTCCCTCTGCCTACCACTGTGACTGCTTTCTTCTCCCTCCCAAGTGGGATTGAAGCATCTTCACTTGAGCCCTTCAGCTTGTTAACCATTTTGAGCTCTGTGGATTGCATCCTGGGTATTCTGTAATTTTGGCTAATATCCACTTATTAGTGAGTACATACCATGCATGTCTTTTGAGTCTGAGTTACATCATTCAGGATGATATTTCCTAGTTCTATCCATTTGCCTGCAAAAGTCAGAATGTCCTTGTTCTTAATAGCTGAGTAGTATTACATTGTGTAAATGAACCACATTTTCTGTATCCATTCTTTTGTTGTGGGATATCCAGGTTGTTTCCATCTCCTGGCTATCATATATAAGGCTGATATGAAGATAGTGGAGCACATGCCCCTGTGGTATGGTGGAGCATATCTTGGGTATATGCCCAAGAGTGTTATAGCTGGGTCTGCAGGTGGATCTATTTCCAATTTCCTGAGGAACATCAAGATTGATTTGCAGAGTGGTTGTACAAGCTTGCAATCCCACCAACAATGGAGGAGTGTTCCTCTCTCTCCACATCCTTGCCAGCATCTGCTGTCACCTGAGTCTTTGATCTTATCCATTGTGATTGGTGTAAGGTGGAATCTCAGGGTCATTTTTACTTGCGTTTCCATGATCACTAAGGACTTTGAACATTTCTTTGGGTATTTCAGCCATTCAAGATTTCTGTTGTAAATTCTCTATTTAGTTTTATACCTCATTCTTTTGAGTGGGTTGTTTGAGTTTTTTCTTTTTTCCTTTTTAATTGGATGTTTTCTTTATTAACATTTATTTAGAGAAGCATTTTATTTGATTAGTAGTCATCAAATGCAGTCCAAATGACTCTTTAAATTAATTTAGGTTTAGGTTTGAGCCTGCAATTATTGCTTGAAAGATGTGATCTAAGTATATCTACACAGTTCCGTGAATTTGGGGTTAAAGATTTAAATGCCCAGTAACTAAAACTAGTTCTGTATATATGAGCTGCATCATTGTTATACAAAACTTTGGACATGAATATGCTCAGTGCTGATCTTTATTAGACTGAATCAGGGACGTATTTTATGAAATAAAAATTTATTAAATGTTAGTGCTAGAATTGATGAGGAATTATTTATTGCTAGTGGTTTTCTTTAATAATTTGTGGTATATTTTCTTTATTTACATTTCAAATATTATGCCCTTTCCTGGTTCCCCCTCCCCTGGAAGTCCCCTATTCCCTCCCCCCTCCTCCTGCTCCCCAACCCACCTACTCCTGCTTCCTGGCCCTGGCATTCCCCTACACTGGGGCATCGAGCCTTCACAGGACCAAGGACCTCTCATTGATGTCTGACAAGGCCATCTTCTGCTACATATGCTGCTGGAGCCATGGGTTCCTCCATGTGTACTCTTTGATTGGTGGTTTAGTCCCTGGGAGCTCTGGGGTATTGGCTGGTTCATATTGTTGTTCTTCCTATGGTGTCCTATTGACTATGTACTTTGCCTTACCAAAGCTTTTCAATTTCATGTGGTCCCTTTTATCATCATAGCATCTTTAAACATCTTCATTTCTTCCTTTTCAATCTTATTTGCCTTTATTTCTTCCTTGCATCATTGCACTGGTTGAGACCTCCAGTGAAATAGCAACCTGGAATCATTCTTAACTCTTGAGATTTTTCAAGATTCACAGAGCCCAAGTTATTAATTCCACTAAAAAGAAGAAACTCGTTGTTGAACTAATGTTTCTCTTTTTTTCCTATCATAAATATAAAGACAGTTTTAATCACGTTGGGTTAAGCTACAAAACCAGCATCACTGTAGGGCATTTGGGGACATATACAGCAAAATCAACTTCCATCACCCCAAATTAATTAAACCTTCTTCAAACAAAAAGGCTTGTTTGCCTAATTTGCAAAATGTTTCTTTTCCTTTTAATAGCTTATTGACCTATATCTTTATTCATTGACCACATAAAGTTATTAATCTATCTGAAACAATAGGTGACAGGTCCCTATTACACCACTCATTGAGTTGAAAATCAGTTTTGTACCAGCACCTACATGTTCTTCTTTGACGTAGCCAAGAGATTCTACTATAGGTTTTAGAGTTCACAGCATTCATGGGTAAGGTTTGGAGTGTAGGAAAAAAAATACTTGTGTCCAGTTCCATAAACTCGATTAACCTGTTGATTTGTTTAATAATTACATCGAAAGCTAATATTTGACTTATTTTCTCATGAGTAGGACTTGAATATTTTGTAGACATTGGTGTTCTGTGCCACCTGATTAGAAGGAAGATATAGCACCCCATTCATTGAATCAATTCAGTCTAGCTTAGCAAGGTCTACTGTTAGAATATAGGTCTGGTTAATAAATACAATCTTTGCTCTTATTCTTAGAAAATTCCTGAATGTGTGCCTTTGTTAGGGTTTCTCTTCTTCTCTTTTTTCCTTGTACTTATCTCTGAAACTCTTAATAGAGTTTATTCTATACCAAGATTGTGTTTAATAACTATGATAACACTGAAAGCATTTTCAGACTGTTTCTAAAATCTTATTCTTCACAATTTCACTAGAGAAGAGAGGAACATATTCTACTGTTCCCTTACAACAAGAACCTAGAAGTCTTTGCTACTAGTTGTTTTGGTTGGCTTGATAGCCTAAAATTTAATTCCAAAATGATTCTTTAGATTCAGTGTTAAATGGTTTGTAAGATGAAAACCACTATTATCCATTAAATAATATAATTATTAGAAATGAACAATCAGGAGAAGGGTATATTTGTGCTCCATGGCATTATCATTTTCCTACCAGCTGCATCTCATCTGCTTCAGAGCGAACAGTCAATGCTTCTGTTTAGAAAACATGTTTACATCTTAAAGTTTCTCCTGCTAATCAACATTCCGATGAAGATGTATTAGGAAGGCTTCCTAGTAGTGACCTTTCTTTTCTTCTTTTTTTCTTTTGTCCTCCATCTCCCCCTCTTCCCTCTCTCCCATACTCCCTCCTCCCTCCTTCCCTCCCTCCATCCATCCATCCATCCATCCATCCATCCCTCTCCCTCTTTCTTTTTTCTTTCTTTCTTTCTTTCTTTCTTTCTTTCTTTCTTTCTTTCTTTCTTTCTTTCTCTCTCTCTCTCTTTATTTCTTTCTTTTTCTTTCTTTTATTTTTTTTACACTCCAGACTTTATTCCTCTCCCAGTCCACTCTTCCATATCCCATACCTCCTCCGTGCCCATGTGTCTCCACAAGGATGTCCCCACCCCACCCAAAACCACCTGACCTCTAAACTCCCTAGGGCATCCAGTCTCTTGAGGGTTAAGTTGCATCATCTCTGAATGAACACAGACCCAGAAGTTCTCTACTATATGTGTGTTGGGGGCCTCATATCAGCTGGTATATGCTCCCTGTTTGGAGGTCCAGTGTTTGAGAGATTTCAGGGATCCAGATTAATTGAGACTTCTGGTCCTCCTACAGGGTGTCCTTCTCCTCAACTTCTTTCAGCCTTCCCTAATTCAACAACAGGGGTCAGCTGCTTCTGTCCATTGGTTGGGTGTCCATTGGTTGGTCTCCCCAACCTCCTACCTCCCAAGGTTGCCTGTTTCCATTCTTTCTGCTGGCCCTCAGCCCAAAGCCCAAGTCTAAGGGGGTCAATGGCCTCAACATAAAACCAGATACACTGAATCTAATAGAAGAGAAAGTGGGAAAGAGCTATGAACTCTTGGCACAGGGAGGAATAATCAGGACTTCATTGGCTCAGGCTCTAAGATCAAGAATTAATAAATGGGACCTCATGAAACTGGAAAGCTTCTGTAAGGCAATGAACTTAGTCAATAAGACAAATTGGCAACCTACAGATTGGGGGAAACCTCTTCACTAACCCAACAACCAAATAGAGGGCTAGTATCTAAAATATGTAAATAAACCAAACAAAAATGGGGTATAGATCTAAATCAAGAATTCACAACAGAAGAATCTTGAATAGCAGAGAAATACTTAAAGAAATGTTCAAAGTCCTTAGTGATCAGAAAAATGCAAATCAAAACGAGACTCTACCTTACACCAATCACAATGGATAAGATCAAAGACTCAGGTGACAGCAGATGCTGGCAAGGATGTGGAGAGAGAGGAACACTCCTCCATTGTTGGTGGGAATGCAAACTGGTACAACCACTCTGGAAATCAATCTGGATGTTCCTCAGGAAATTGGAAATAGATCTACCTGCAGACCCAGCTATAACACTCTTGGACATATACCCAAAAGATGCTCCACCATACCACAGGGGCATGTGCTCCACTATGTTCATATCAGCCCTATATGTGATAGCCAGGAGATGGAAACAACCTAGATATCCCACAACAGAAGAAAGGATACAGAAAATGTGGTTCATTTACACAATGGAATACTACTCAGCTATTGGGAATGAAGACATTCTGAGTTTTGCAGGCAAATAGACAGAACTAGAAAATATCATCCTTAGTGTGGTAACTCAGATCCAAAAGGACTTGCATGGTATATACTCACTAATAAGTGAAAATTAGTCAAAAATATAGAATACCCAAGATACAGTCCACAGAACTCAAAAAGATCAACAAGCTAGTCTCACTTCTAGACTTTGAATTAAAGCTTTTCCTATAGAATCTACATACAAAAGTGAGCCTTCCAAATCTTAACTTCATAAAAAATGTGATATTTGTCTCCAAATTGCTGAGGGAATCTGAATGAAAAGATCTTCTGTTTGATCTGGAGGGAGGGAGGGGGAGGGTTTCTGGGAGGGGTGGAAGGAGGAGAAACTGCAGTTGGGTTGTAATATGAGGAATAAAGAAAAAATGAAAACTAAAATAATAAAACATCTGGGATTAAGTCTCTGTCAACACTACCCCTCCCCTTTTATTTTCCTAACATTTTACCTCAAATCATGCAACTGTGAAATAGTTTCAGAGTCTACAGTTTCACTCATATAGAAAATCATAATTGGAGAATATATTATTAGTTTGGTCCTTCTGTAATTCAGACTCAAAGGAGGGTGTGTGTGTGTGTGTGTGTGTGTGTGTGTGTGTGTGTTTGCTAAGTCAGCTTATCTTAAAGTAGTAACAATAACTAAATCACCACTGAGAGGCTTAGAACTCAGTAGTTACTGGGTCCTTGAGGTTGGATATCCCAGTTTCTAAGTAGTCCCAATTTGGCACTGAACATCTGGATTTTTCTTGAAGAACTCCTGTAATAGGCTAAGTGAACTCTAAGGCAAAGGAGCAGCAGACCAAGTGAGCAAAAACATACCCTCTTTTACCTGGACCACTACCAGAAAGTCTCACCTACAATCAGCATGGGTCTTCCAGCATCAATTAAGGCAGTCAGGACAGTTTTTCAGGTGATGCTCCCTACTCAGGGATTCTGACTTATGACAAGTTGAAATGAAAACAAGCAGCAATAGCAAAGGATGTGTTTATTTGGCTTATACTTCTCTATCACAGTCTGTCATTGAAGGAAACTGAGGCAGGAGTTCTGGACAGGAACCTGGAGGTAAGAATTTAAGCAGAGATTATGGGAGAATTCTGCTGACTAAGTTGCTCAGCTCCCCTTAAACAAGTCAGGACCAACTGCACAGTGGTGGAACTGTTCATAATGGACTGGGCCCTCCCCTACCATTCATTACCCATTGTCCACAGGCCAGTCTGATGGAGGCAATTCTTCAATTGTGGTTCCCTGTTCCCAGGAAACACTAGAACTAATTTGCACTTCTTATTTCACTAAATACATATCTTCAGATTGGTCCTCAATTTAAGCTGAATTAAAAATTAATTTTAAAATGAAACTATTTTGTCAATGTAAAATAGAATTATAGCAATCAACTAGGAAAAAATTATCTTGTACTAATTCAAGTTAAATATGGTTTGGCCCTCTCAGAAAACTTACAGTTATATATTTATTACAACCCTTGTTTTCAAATAAGGAAGCTGAGATTCAAAGAAGGATGGGCTTGCTTATGCTCACATAAAGTTGGCCAAATCTCTGATTTCACTGGATAGCATGCGTAAAGAATACCCCACTCTCCTCTGCTTCTATCTTCTGATGACTTCATAGTAGCCAGGACTCTGATAGTGAGGATTAATTACTAATTTTCTATCAAGGTTTTGACATTTACCCTACTTTTATAGATTGTTCAAAGTCTGTATGTTTATATTACAGGTATTTTGCCTATAGATGATTTTTATCATAAGAAACTGGGTTTCCAGGGAGGCCAAATATGCTGGCTGACAGGTATAATGAACGAACATTAGCAAGCAGACTCAAGGTTTGTTAACAGGTTATGTTGTAAGAACCAAGAGAGAACTGAAAATCAGACTCAAGACTCATAGACTTAGGATATGGACAAAATTAAGGGAAAGAGAAGAGACAGGAGCATCTGAATGCTGTGTTGCATCCAGCGGGCCTTTGGGAGGACAAGCCAAGTATGTTTTTCTACTTAGAATCTTAAGTGAATCTCATTTCTCCCTCTCAGGCTCTCCCATCTTCCCCTCCTCCATCCAGGCCTTCCCTTTAGGAAATTCTGCTTTGCTTTTTAGAATTACTAGAGTGATAAACCCTAGCCACTACCAGGTCCTTCTAGATTATGTAGATCCTCTCCTTGGTCCAATTCACACAGCAGGTCATTAGAACAGAGAGAACTGGTCAACTTTCTTCAGGAAGTAGGATCCCCTCCATTCAAGAGTGCTATTCTTTTTTTTTCTCTCTCTCTCTCTTTTTCTCAGTGGAACTTAGTGATTTGACTAATCAGCAAAGCTGATACTGAGAGCTCTTTGTAAGTATGCAGCTTCTATGTTAGGCTTCCCTAGCATATCTAGAGAAGAATTTCTACAAATTTTGGCCAAAATTTTCTCCTCCCAAGGCACCATTTTCCAGTGTGGCTTTAAAAAAATACTAGAGTTAGGAATTCCAGATTTGCCTAGATATAACAAAGTAAACAAAATGCTTTACCTCACTGCTGGGATCCTCCGAGCTTAACTTTCCCTCCAGTCTTCTTACCTCTCCAGTCCAGCATGACAACCCTGGCATATACCAATCTCTGAAGCGTCTTCCATTCTACACAGCTCTCCCAGATAAAAAGAGCTTACCAGCATATATGTATTCACAGTGCCCACTGGTGTTACCACAACTGCTGTTACAAGATTTATAAAAGTCTGTGAACTGTGTAATGTGAGGATCCAAACAAAACTTTTCTTCCTTAAGAAGGGCTCATTATTCTTCTTGTATATCAGCAAATTGATTTCTACTATATTAGCACTAGAACTGTAAAAACAGTCTCCTGGAATCTTGCAGCTATCCAGGACCTCTTTTGTTGAGACTTTACTTAGCTACATCAGAGAATACTGAAAGTGATTTGCCTTAAATTTAAGTGTGAGACTAAGATTACAGACACCCACCAAAGTCTTAGTGATAGTTTGTTGCTACCTGGAGTTTTTGTGGTATTATTTTTTTTTTAGGGAGAGTTATATATGATCAGAAAAATTATCCATAAAAAATTGGGGTATATCCCTGGGAGCAAATTAAGCAACTTATAGACAGTGGAAAATGTTCTATGAGGAAATGACTCAGAGATCCAGGTAGTCTTCAAACAGCCAAGAAATAGTTTGTGTCATCTCTGCTTATCTGTATTTTATGAGGCAGGAATGTTGCCTCTAGCTATTTGGAAGAACTTTTTTTTAAATAAATGTTTTCCCCCTTAGGCTTTAGTGGATCAAACAATTCTGTAAATGTCTATAGTCTATTCTCCAAGAGTCCTCATTAGATTTGTTATAATCTCCAATAACTGCCTTGAGCAAATAAATGACAGGGCCCACAGAAACTCACAAATCATAGAACAACACTCCCAATGGGCTGAGAGGGGGCTTAGTGATCTATCCCAGCCTGACCTGGACTCAACTGGCAAGGGTGCATCATTGTTATCTGTTCTTCCTAGACTCTACATGAAAATCACTGAAAGGTCTCAACACTGATGATAGGAATCCAGGATTTTCATTTCAACAATAGTTCTTAAACATCTGGTTAGGTTCTAGGGAATGCAAAGATGATTCAGGCATAGTACTTCCTTTTGGGTAGGTAACTACTGGGTAACAGGAGCCCAGGAGATTAATCATCACAATTCAGAAACGTAAATGTTATTATCAAGTTGCAAACAGTGCAATGTTTGGATCCCTAGCACAGACAAAAAAAAAAAAAAGGAGTAGTGTTATGTGCATGTGTTTGTTGACATAACAGTGACAACAGATAAAAGATGATTCTTTTGTTCATGACCATTTTGTTGTTGTGGGATAATGTCAGATTTATTTAAACTAGAAAGAAGTAGAAATAATTAGCTATTCATGAACATCATAGAATATTCATGTAAAATATTGTGGTCATAAAATTTCAAACTTGAACTTTAATTTACTGTTACCATTCTTTTGTCTCTTCTACTATGAAGGAAAGTACATGATGACAGGGAACTTGGTCAGTTTCATTAACTATTGTAGCTACAGAGCCTGGACCTGAGCCAGTAAATGTGAAATAAAGATTTATTGACTAGATGAATAAATTAAATATAGACAAATTATGGTAACACTAAGATTGGAGACCATAGCATGAGAATCTGAAATTGTTTAGGGCATTGGGGTAATTGTCCCTGAGGAAGATACACTGGAGCAAACATAAGGTTAACGTGAGGAGTGCGCTAATGCAGGAGTTTTATCCTGCGGGCAACTGAGGAGATTTTTGTTGTGAAGTGATTTACCTTCCCAGAATATATAGTTGGAGTGTTAAGGAGCCAGTTCAAAGTGGAATTTTTTTTTCAAGTGATATTCTCAGTCTACTAGTTGTACCTAAATCTTTAGGTTTAAAACCAAGGAAGAAAAGTTCTCTTCTCATCTCAGATCCCCTTTCCCCAAGTAGGATTCTGGGTAGACCAAACTCCCTTTAGGGTAGAAGCTCTGCTCAGGAGGCCTTTCCTTCTTGGTTTGCCTGACAAGAGATGAGCTCACCCTCTAGAGTGAGAATCCACTAAACAGTGTAGCCTGGGCTCTGGACAATGAAAGAAAGGACAATAGCCAACTCCTCTGCAATTTGCTGATTCTCACACCCCAGGGTGTGGGACTGTACAGCCAGGGCTGCTTTGCTCTGGCTCTCATCAAGGCAGGATGAACACAGATCCTGACAGGTCAAATCTTCCCCCGGACCTCAGAGGTTGCCTTACAAAGGACCTGGCTTAATCTCTGACCAAGTGTGTAATTCATTCATCTGCTAGGTCATGAATTCTGAGCTCTCAAGGCAGGAAGTATGGGCATTGGGAGGGGTTCTACAGGTCCAGGGAGTCACTTCAGCCCTGATTATACTATAGAGGAAAGGATTTTCTAGACAAAGGCTCCTGTCCTCCAGAGAGTGAGCAGAATGAACTAGGAGACTATGTGCACAAAAGAATGGTGCTTCAGGGAAAGGGTGACAGCCCATGAATTTCTTTAGATCCTGTAAGTAATGACAAGGGAGTTAGAATTAATTATTTTTATAAACTGTAGCCATGAGGAATTGAGATAGATAGAGTTCATCTCAGGATGTTTGCCTGATGCTCACCCACCACTTGGTAGTAAAGGGAAGTTTTTAAACACTACGTTATTTCCTCCTACTGGATCCCTCTCAAAGTTGTTGGAAGTTCTTAATCTTTGTAGCTACCAAAGCTCCTTTAGCATCCAAAAGACTAAGTAAAATGCAGTGCTACACATCGAGAAAATACTTGAAAGCTAATTTGAAATTGTTTGGAAATTTACAATTTCCTGACCTGACCAGCTGGCTTTTTCTCTGATCCTCTGGACTTCCTGCCAAACAAAGATGGGAAGGGATCGACTTTTCTTTCTATGATCCTGAAGTTTCATTTGCACAATTTTCCAGTCTTGGGGTCGTGACCCATCACAGTAAATCTAGCTTCAAACATAGAGTTATTTGGATTTTGAGATATTGTATTTCGAGTTTCATGTCTTGCAAACCACCTGGAACTTACAATAAAGGGTATTTTAACCACGGATTGTATTTTATACAACTGCAGGCTCCTGGAAAGGAGGAGGCAAATGTTATGGGAGGCAAGCAGCAACAGAGAGAAATTTGACTAATAGGACTACAGAGTTTTCTCTGACCTCAGAGAGACACTTTGAAGGTCTCTTGGTGTGGTAAGAAATTCCTGATGCCATATTTACCTTTTTTTTTTTGACTCTTCATTTTTTGGAATGTGATGTGCAGTGTATAAGAAAACAGCAAGCCCAGCTCTCCCCCAGATCCTGTTAGTGCCTACACTGATAATTCTCTATCACTCCAGCAAAGGTCTCCATTATGGTTTTTCAGCCATTATCTGCAATGAGGTTATGCACTAAATACATTATCAGTCATTAATACTTTCCCCTGAAATACATTTGTCAAATTAGTCTCAACAGAAAACTGAGACCCCTGGAGAAACAGACTAGAAGGACAAAGTTCTATGAGGTGACAGAACAGGATTTTGCTTGGACTTTTACTCTTTGACACCTGGTTTCTAGATCATCAGTATTACTTCATGGGAGTTCGTTCACCCTGCCAGCCAATAGCTTTATAATTGGAAGAAACATGGGAGGAGTCCATTCCATTGCATTGCAAGCAGCTTATTGCTTTGTCTCCATTCAGGGAGTCTTTGTCAAACACTAATTCAAGCTCTGTGGTAGGTCCTATAAAGGATATGGAAAGTATTTCTACAGTCTTCCTTTAATGAGCGTGATGCCTCCCTCCATTCTTTCCCACACTTTTCAGCTGACCTATCCCTCTTTACAAGTTTCTAATGTTCTGCTCCTTTTCTCTCTGGGAAAAACCTATATTTATTCTGATTCCCTACTCTTCTGTACCAGGCCACACAGAGACAGTATCTAATCTTTCATCTTACCCGGCACTCCACACGTATGCTTTCTAGTTGTGGGAGATAAGTCTGTAAAACATGCAAAGAACACAGTTAAGTTTGGTGACAAGTACTGTAGAGAAAGGCTTGCACTGGGTGTTTCAGATGGGACAGTCCAGTTGGGCTTTTGAATAAAGGTAGGAATTTGCCTAAAACCTTAAAAAATGAGTATATTTTTAGTGTGTACAGAAGAGAATGACTTCATACACAGCACACAAACCTTGTTTTAGACCTGAGAAGGAACCTGTAATATGTATGGAGGACTCAAATAAGAGATAAGGGTAAAGGCTAGAGAGGGCTCAGCAGTTAGGAGCTCTGGCTATATTTTGTGAGGACTGAATTCAATTACAGCACCCATAATGACTGTTCACTATCATCTGTAACTCCACCTCCAGGGAGGAATCTAACACCCTCTCCTGGCCTCCCTGGGAGCCAGAGAGCCAGGCACACAAGTGATGAGCAGACACACACACATCACCCATACACATAAAATAAATTTAAATTTTTATAAGAAAAAAGAATAGAAAAAGATAGCTTCATTACCAGAGAGTGAAGAGCAGAGGACTTTTCATTTGACCCTTTGTAATAGTAGTCTCAAAATATTTGTGTCAAAAGTGAGCATGCCCCAATTATATATATAATACTTATACTAATATATTAATATATTATAAAACTAGTAAATTATAAAACATACACAAAAGTTATGCCACCACCTTAGGTCATCAGTTAAATATATGGTACCATGAATTCTTTTGAGAGTCTGGTGAAAGCTACATATCTCCTTTCCTGTCACCAAAAATCATGCATTGATGCCCTACTTCTTCATACAGTCTTCAGGGAGGCCGTGGAGTCTCTGAAGCCCATTTTAAAACCTCAGTGTAATTTGCTCTGAATACACAAAGGCACCAGAGGTTTCTGAGTAGTTTGCTGGCCTGTACACTTTACTTCCAGGAACTCTGAATCTGGCCTCTATGCATGAAGTGAGTTGACAACAGTGCGGGATAACAGAAGCAGAAACTAGAAACAAGAAGACACATTTGTAAACTATTTCCATGCCTCATGCCAGAAGTGCAGATGTAATGACAGGAAGTATGTCTGAGGCCTCAAGTTTTATGTAGGAAAAAGAAGAGCAATGAGTATTCAGGATTATAAACTGGTTCAAGGGACAGTCTCCCATCTCAGTAAAAATGGTCTGCAGGCAATGAGAAATCGGAGGATAAAATTAAAGGGAATAATTGGCTTTGAAACTCAGTTTGGGAACTGGGAGTAGGGCAGTTATGAGAAGGAATAACCACAGTAGGCATTTTGTTGCCAGGCACCCATGTGAATCAGGCACTGTGCCAACTCTCTGATTGCTAAGATAAGTTTTGCCATTCCTGCTGTTATAATCACTGAAAACTTTCTGTGTGGAAGACAGTATGCCAAGAACTTTGTGGGACATCGTGGGTATTTGTCATTTGTAATTGCTTAGCATCCAACTGTCTTTCAGGTTTGGAAAGATTCTCCAATTATGTGACATTTAGTGTAAAGTTGGATCCTGCATCTCATAGTAGAAGCCAGATACTCCCCATCTCTGTCTTTGAGTGACTAGAATGTGGGCACAGGACTTATTCTGAGTCAACAAGATGCATCCTGTAGGACTTTCAGTCTGAACCAACTGAAGCCAATATGGTGAGACAAAATTCAATCACAGTATTAGGCAGTGTTAGTTGTGACAATGATACTCTGGCCAGATTCTGTCATTCATTTACCCATTCTGGAAGTCTTTATGTTGCAGATTGGCAACTACAAATCTAGCCTATTAAGGTTTTATATGAATAAAGGGGTTTTAGATCACCATCATACATAGACACATGAATGTTTTCTCTGTCTGCTTTTGTACTACAATGGAAGACTTGAATAGTTGCATCAGATATAGTATGGCCTGGAGAGCTGAAAATATTTACTATCTGGCCATTAGCAGAAAGAGTTTGGCCACCTCTGCTGCATATATATATATATATATATATATATATATATATATATATAAACACATGCAGAGTTAATTTCTGTTGCTTACAGTCAAGAACTTTAACTGATACAAATGAATTAGCTCATCCAGTCCTTATAACAATGTTGACTAATCTATCCCAAGCATGCCTCCACTATCCCCAAACAGAAGGTAAGACAACTGATGCCTGCAGAGGCTATCTGCCCATGAGCATATTAGCTAGTAAGTGCTACTAATTGACACTGCATAAGTGCCAATATAGCTATGACACTATCAGACAGGAAAGACATTCAGAAAATGGAGATAGAACAATTAATGGTCCCAGACCTATTTTGAGATAGTAGGAAAGACAATCATTTCTCACCCAGTTGTTCAGAGAGGCACTCAAATGATCAGTGCTTCAGAAACAGAGAAAAAGAAGAAAAAGAAGAAAAAGAAGAAAACAAAGACAGCAGCAGCAAAGATCTAACAGGTTTATCTCCTTCTTGGCTGTTTTGATGCAGTTAATTAGCATGCTGGTAGAGCCTTTGTCAAAAATTTATACTGACCTCTCAATTCTTAGGTCCTCCACCAGACTTTGGTTTGCTGACAAATTAGAATGTGTTCAAACTATGATCCAGACTATGTTATAGGCTTTGGAGTTTGAAGTTTGTCCTTTTAGTCTTTGGAGTCTACACTGAATTCATATAACAGTAGCCAAAATAACAATTGATACCACTATGAAAAGCTGCACCCTATGAAGACAAGGTAGAAAGTTTGCCCTTTAAGTCTACTTAAATATTGAAATGTGCAATCTGTGCCTTCTGTTAAGGAGGTTCACACGTATGTCCACAGAATATTATTTCACAGGAAGTCCCCTGTCTTCCCCGTGTAAGTGTGCTGAGTGATCAACTTCATGGCATGTGCAGGGTCATGATGTTTTTGCTAAATGCCAAGATACTGACCAATAAGCCACAGCTTTATGGGAGTAGGGTGGAATCTAACACATGTAACCAGATCTAGAGTCTCTTGAGTGTGAGTCTTGAAAATGCTGATTATGGTATATTCTCTGCGCTGTTTAATTGGGCTAATTCGCAACAAAAGTGGTGAAATTTCTATTGGAAATGTCTGTGGAGAGAGAGAATCACATTTCAGATTGGTGAAGGAGGCTTCTTGGAGAAGGTCAATAGTAATGTTATTGAACTAGTCTCATGTGACCACATACTCATATATACATGTGCCCTTCTGTTAAAATAAAATACTTCTTATATGTAGAGTGATAAAATTTTGGAATTTTTTTTTATCTTATCACATGTTCTAATGTATTTTCCTTTATGATTTTTGCACCTCATAACTTATTTCTGTCACAGGCAAAGAAAATATTTTAACATTGACAATTGGGATCTGGGAATTTATGGAGGTCTTATATTTTGTTGCATATGAACGTTCTCCCTGGAGTATCTTTTTTTTTTTTTTTACTGTTTCTTGATGCATCCAGAATGTATATTAAAGGCTTCTGAAAGTAGACATGTCTTTGTTCTGGATCAAGCCAATTACTATGACCATTTAAGCTGGCTATTTTTCTGGCGAGTTTTTGGAGCTATCTACCAAAGCATAAACCTGTTAAGAATCTTCATTCTTCTTTTTTTATGTGCTTCAGACAGTTGAGACAACCTGAAGTTCACCAATATTAACCACTTCAACACCTTCAAACACTTTTTATGACCTAATCACTATGCTACTACCATATTGACCAAGTTTTGAATTCCTTTCCAGAGCCCTCTCAAAGTGAAGCTTCTCTCGACCTTCTCGGCATTTAAAGAAGGTACGATGATTAGAGGTCACTTTCGAGATCAGATGTTCAACAGCTGTGTCTTTCAACAGGGCAAGTGCACAGGTGTCTATGCTCAGATGCCCTGAACTTGAGGCAATGTGGTATAGTTAGCCCAAGCATAGCCTGAAGAAACTGACTGCCTCTAGCATGTTTTTATAATTTTTAAATGTCTGATGAGAGATTTCGATTCATTTGCTCTCATCCATTGATTTTTCTGTAAAAGTCTTGATTTGAATCAAGTCTATTCTTTCCTGACCACACTCAATGTTGATCCTTGGCCTCTCAAATCAAATGCTCCTTAAAAGTGAACTTATGAATGTTATGGAAGTACAAAGATGCTTGATGTGATCTGAGAATAGTGGGAAATAGCTCTCATATTGTTCTCCCAGAAGGGAAGCAAAAGTGTTGGCAAAACGTAGGGGAATGGTTCATTTTTCATGAGATTCCCACATGCTGAGTGGGAAGGCAGTCACATCCAGAGTGCAGCCAGCAAACAGAAGATACAAATCGTAACACTATCCATAGGCAGAACTCCAAGGTAATATGAGCACCATCTCTTTGTAGACATCACATGAACTCTAAGATTTTTGGGGAAGGTACACGTGTCCATGGTAGATATGACTCCATGACTCCATTAAATAGGAAAGGGACTTTTATCTACACTGGAATGAATTGGGCATGTGATTCCAGGCATGATGGATGAACTCTTATAATCCCAGCACTTGGAAGGAGGACACAAGAGGATCAGAAAGGAGTTACAGTCGTCCTTGGCTACAAGAATTTGAGGCCAGCATGGACCAAACAAGACTGTCTCAACTACAAAGTGGTGATACAAGTTGATGTTTTGACAAGGAAATTTATTAACGTTTGTGATAATGTGGGTGCATGAATGACTGCACCTTTGATAACTTGTTCACTTCAATTATTTAGGGTGGAGCTTTGGATGTTCCAATTGTACATTAGAATCACCAGGAGAGTTTCGACAGCTAGGTCATATCCTATTTTAGGCAGTTACATACTTGTACTGGCTAGTTTTGTGTCAACTTGACACAGCTGGAGTTATCACAGAGAAAGGAGCTTCATTTGAGGAAATGCCTCCATGAGATCCAGCTGTAAGGCATTTTCTCAATTAGTGATCAAGGGAGAAAGGCCCCTTGTGAGTGGGACCATCTCTGCTGGTAGTCTTGGTTCTATAAGAGAGCAGGCTGAGCAACATCCCTGAGAACATCCCTCCATGGCCTCTGCATTAGCTCCTGCTTCCTGACCTGCTTGAGTTCCAGTCCTGACTTCCTTTGGTGATGAACAGCAGTATGGAAGTGTAAGCTGAATAAACCCTTTCCTCCCTAACTTGCTTCTTGGTCATGATGTTTGTGCAGGAATAGAAACCCTGACTAAGACAATACTATATGGTTTAAGTAATTGAAATTAATTTTTCTTATTATTCTGAAGAGTGGATATTTAAGGCCAGCATGGAAGCACGGCAAAAGTTTAGAGAGTGCTTTCTTCCTCACTTTGTAAGACAATTATCTTCCTGTTGTGTTCTTATGCAGAAGACAGGTCTGATGCCTAGTATGTTCAGTGTTCTACATTATAACCTCTTTAACCCGAATCTCTTCAGTAAAGGTCCTGTCTTTAGTATAGTCACATTCAGGGTTAAGTCCTCAACATGTGAATTTGAGGGAAATACCATTCAGTCCATAGCATGCCCTGAGTGAGAAAATCAAATCAGAGCCTCTAGAAGTGAAACCTGGAATGAGTAATTTTTTTAAGCTTCTAGGTGATTCCAGTATGAAGCCAAGTTTTAAGATATTAGTTTTCTTCTTTGCTACTAGAATGAAACCCATTGATCATTTATGTCAGCATCACCTGGGAGCTTGTTAGAAGTACAGAGCCTTAGATATCACCCTTAACTTATTGAATGGGAACCTGTGCTTTAATGAGATCCCTAGGTGATGCATCGGCACACTACTATCCCAAGAAGCACTGACTGAGAATTTCTAACATGTTCCTACACTAGATCATCTTTCTCCTTCTTTATGTAGTCAAATGCTTGCAACAAGAGCTATGTGATCTCATTAGTCACTATAAGATTGTCCCTAGTACCAGGTAACTGACAGTATGGTCTTCTGACAGTTGCTTGATGGAATAGAATATGTGAATGGTATGCTGGTAGGTTCATGGGAACCACTAAAGACATCCATACTGGGCACCTCATCACTCACTCAAGTACCAAGCACAGTGCTGGGTAACTTCCAGAAAATATATCAAATGAAGGTTGAAGGTTCGCTTCTAAAAACAGATAGAGTCTCCATATTACTCTTAGTGATCTTTTTCCTTTTGGATTAGTTTCACAAAACTGTCTTCTCCGAAAAACCATTTGCAGCTTCTTGTTTGGGCTATGGATTCCACTTATTATGCTTAGCTGAATATTGCCAAAGACTTGGGATGTTTGTTTGTTTGTTTGTTTGTTTTGTTTTTTAGGAGAGTTTGCCATTAAACTAGTCTAGATGTTTCTACATGAACCACTCATATTTAGCTGTTTCCATGGTTCCCATTATGAATCAATTCCTTTGTCTGGTCTTGTTACAACTTAGTTGTTAATTGCATGGCAGTGTTTCTCTTTGGCTTCTGCTACACTGGACTACACATTTTCTTTGTTGTTATAAAAATGCACTTCGCTAGTTTCAGTTGTGGAACATTAAAAATATGATGAATGGTAGTGATGGTTGCCCAATATAAATGGACTTAATGATACAGAACTATACATTTAAGCATAGCTAAGAGGAAGAATGTTATGTATGTTACCACAATTTAAAATGTAAATGAATTTTGCTTATTGTGGTACAGAATCCTCATTTGGATTCTCTAGTACAGGAAGCATGAATATAAAGCTGTTAAAGATATGAATAGAGTGGAGTGTTAATAGTATTATACCAATGTTAACTTCTTAGATTTAGGAAATGTATAATGGTTGTGCAAAGACAAGTCAGGTGATGGAGATGAGGGTGATAGCAGAATTCTAATTTCTGCATTTTCTATAAGTCTAATATTATTCTTTTTAAAAGCTTAAAAGGAAATTATGAACTGTATTTCAACCCATTAGTTTAGAAAGAAAAGAAGTTAGACCATAGGAACAATCTGACAGAAAGACAGGAGGAGCTTAATTCCTTTCTGCTCCGGAGCTTCCAGGTAAAGATCCTTAAAAATGATGGCAGCTGGAAGGGCAACAAAATGCTCCTCACAAAGATATATGCTTTCTAAAAAGAACAGCCAAGAGAGCACTGTTCTCCCAAGCTTCAAAGACAAACAAACCAACACACATATCACATTGGAAAGTAGTTCAGCATAGTGATAAAGAAGGAAGAGAAAGTAGGAAACATCCTGGAACACATTGGCACAGGGGGAAACTGAAGGAACTGAAGGATAGTGCAACCCCATGGGAAGAACAACAATATCAACTAACCTGGACCCCACAGAGTTCCCAGGGACTAAGCCACGAACCAAAGAGTATATAGGGCCTGGTCTGTGGCTCCTGCTACATATGTAGAAGAGGAGTGCCTTATCTGGCATCAATGGGAGGGGAGGCACTTGGTCTTGCGGAGGCTTGATTCCCTAGAGAAGGGGGATGCTAGAGAGGTGAGGAAGGAGAGGGTTGTTGGGTGGGGAAACACCCTCTTAGAGGCAAACTGAGGGGGTAGGGTGGGCTTAAGGGGGTTCATGGAGACTGGGAAGGGAGAGAAAATTTAAAATGTAAATAAATATTCCATTGTGTAAATGAACCATATTTTCTGTATCCTTTCTTCTGTTGTGGGACATTTAAGTTGTTTCCAACTTCTGACTATCACAAATAAGGCCGCTGTGAACACAGTAGAATACATGCCCCTGTGGCATGGTGGGGCATCTTTTGGGTTATTCCCAAAAGTGGTATTGCTGGGTCTTCAGGTAGATCTATTTCCAATTTTCTAAGGAACCTCCAGAGTGATTTTCAGAGTGGTTGTCCCAGTTTGCAATCCTACCAACAATAGAGGAGTGTTCCCCTTTCTCCACATCCTCACCAACATGTGCTGTCACCTAAGATTTTGATCTTAGCCACTCTGATTGGTATAAGGTGGAATCTCAGGGTCATTTTGAATTGCATTTCTCTAATCAATAAGGACTTTGAACATTTCTTTAGGTGCTTCTCAGTCATTTGAGATTCCTCTGTTGTGAGTTCTCAGTTTAGTTCTATACCCCCATTTTTTTTTGATTTGAGTTTTTAGTGGTTAGCTTCTTGAGTTCTTTATATATTTTGGATATTAGCCCTCTCCCAGATGTGGGGTTAGTGAAGGTTTTTCCCAATCTGTACACAATGGAATATTACTCAGCTATTAAGAACAATGACAATCTGAGTTTTGCAGGCAAATGAATGGAACTAGAAAATATCATCCTGATTGAGGTAACTCAGATCCAAAAGGACATGCATGGTATGTACTCACTAATTAGTGGATATTAGCCCCAAAATGTACAAAATACCCAAGATGTAGTACACGGAACTCAAAAAGGTCAACAAGCTGAAGTTCCCAAGTGAGGACGCCTCAGTCCCACTTAGGATAGAGAAGAAAGCAATCACAAGTGGGGAGGGAGGGAGGGACCTGGGAGGAAAAGTGGACTGTAGGGAGGAGAGTGGGAGGAGAGGGGGACCTAATCTTGTTTTGGGTAAGGGAGAAGGACTGAAGCCCTGAGGACTAGCAGGAAGAATGGAAACGGGCAACCTTGGGAGGTAGGAGGTTGGGGGGACCCTCCAGAATGCACCAGAGACCTCAGGAATCAAAGGGAGGGGCCTTAGATGAAATGCCTGACATTAGGGAGAGGGAACTTGTAGATTCCACCTCCAGCAGGAAGACAGGACATCAAGTGAAGGATGGGGTTGCCATCCCACAGTCACACCTCTGACCCATAATTGTTCCTGTCTGAAAGAATTACAGGGATGGAAATGGAGAGAAGCCTGAGGAAAAGAAGGTCCAGCAACAGGCCCAAAGTGGGATCTTGCTCAAGGGGAGGCCCCAAGGTCTGACACTATTACTGAGGCTATGGAGCTCTCACAAAAAGTGACCTAGCATGATTGACCTCCAAAAGACCAACAAACAGCTGAAAGAGTTAGATGCAGATATTTGCACCCAACCAATGGACAGAAGCAGCTGACCCCTATTGTTGAATTAGGGAAGGCTGAAAGAAGCTGAGGAGAAGGGCGATTCTTGTAGGAGGACCAACAGTCTCAATTAATCTGGACCCCTGAAATCTTTCAAACACTGGACCACCAACCAGGCAGCATACACCAGCTGATATGAGGCCCCCAACACATATACATCAGAGGACTGCCTGGTCTGTGTTCATTCAGAGATGATGAACCTAACCCTCAAGAGACTGGAGGCCCCAGTGAATTTAGAGGTCAGGTGGGGTAGGGGGTGGGGAGGAGGTATGGGATGTGAAACAGTCAGAGGGTGGATCGGGGGAGGGGAATAAAATATGGACTGTAAAAAATAAGTTAATTAAAATAAAAATATAAATAAATTAATTAACAAAAAAGAAAGCAAAGGGAAAAAACGATGCATAATCTTGAGCTGGAAAGGTGGCTCAGTGGTTAAGAGCACTTCCTGTTCTCACAGAGGAATCAGACTCAGCGTGCAGTAGCTTACAGCCACCTGTAGCTCTGGTTACAGGGGGTTCAGTGCGCATTTCTGAACTTTGTGTGCACTACATTCATGCGTGCACATACATGCACTGAAGACAGTGCTTTTACATTTAGAATCAGTACTCATATCCCCTTAGTTTGAACAGTGCTTCTATCACTTTTCAAATAAGTGAATGTGTATTTATCTAACCTTCATTGCTTCATTTTCTTCATAGATAAAGCACTGCCAAGAGTAGTTTTTGTGGGGTGGTATTCAATAAAACCATCCTTTTGGATGCTTAAGCTTAATACCAGCCTGACTCAGTTAATACTAGGTGTTATTGTTACTGGTTAGGAGACAGATATATCTATGTGTGTGTGCATGGGTGTGTATATTTCTATGTGTTTATATCTAGACCTTTTTCCATGTGTGTGTATGTATGTATGATTAATATGCTTTAAAAATAAAAAAATATTAATAATTTAAATTTTACTTTTACCCAGTATTTAATTTGAAAGAACATTACTAATTTAGTTTTAAATGAAAATCGCATGGTGTTGTTCCCATAAAATTACATGGATAATAATTTCCAAAGCCTTATGGTATAATTGATAGTCTCCTCAATTCAATTAAGTGTTCATAAAGTATTCTCAATTCAGTTAACCAGTATTCAGTGAGCCATTACTTTGGCAAAGTACTTTCTTTGGAAAGAAAAGTATACTAGACAAAAGACAATCTTTAGATGTTCTAAGCATTTCTTAAGAAACAGAAATTAAGAATTTTAGTCCAAGATGCCAGGAGTGGTGGCGCATGCCTTTAATCCCAGCACTTGGGAGGCAGAGGCAGGCAGATTTCTGAGTTTGAGGCCAGCCTGGGTTACAGAGTGAATTCTAGGACAGCCAAGACTATACAGAGAAACCCTGTCTCAAAAAACAAACAAAAAAAACAAACAAAAAAAAACAAAAAAACAAAAATCTACATGTGGAATGGCCATCCACAACAATTAAAAAATAAAATCATTAATATACACTTTGTAACTAACCCAGCAGATTTATCATAAAAAGATGTCAGAACTTATAAATAAAATGTCATTGCCATGAAAATACCGGCAAAATATTTTGAGGAAATTTTAAAATGTGTCTATCAAATATCCTATGTGAAGAAAATAAAATTACAAATATAACAGTTTATCATTTGAATCACTGTATCAACACTGAGTTTGGAAAGATAAAATATAAAATGTAAGTTTTTTATCAATTAAAATTGTGTAAGACTTCTTAAGACCCCCCCAAACCATGAATCTAAACTTATAGAACTCACAGATTTTATTGCATCAACTTTAATATTTCCAAATCCATGAAGAATTATTATAGATAATGTTCTCAGATAGATGATAGACTGAGAGAAGTCATTGGTTTCTATGGTATCCAAAGAACTCTGGTAAATTAACAAGAAAAAAGACCAAAATCATAATAGTTACAATGGGCAAAGTATATTCACAAGACAGGGAAGACAGAAGGGAAACTAGACTACCCAACAGGTCTCTGAAAAGATGCTTTCCTTTTACTGGTATTCAAAGGAATAAAATTAAAACAACAGTGATATATTTCTCTATACTCTTCTGGTTGACAGCAATGAAAAAGTCAGGCAACACCAAGTGTTTACAAGCATGCAGGGAGACAAAAGGAATAGCCATATATTACTTGTGGCGATGCAAGTATACATAGTAGCATTTGAATATATACTCTATCAACACTCACTCCTGGGCATGTATTTGTCTAAAACAATGGGACACTTTCAATGATTTCAGAAACATATTTTGTCACATAATAGCATGCAGGCAAAGTAGGTGTCTATCAATATGAGTGAAGTATAGCAAATGGAATGGAATATAATATATGGGTCATAAAGCAGTGAAGTACTTGTATTACTATCAACATAGATCTTTAAGACACTCTTAGAGAAATAAGAGCTAAAATATAAATAGCTAAAAGACACTTGTCTTGATTTAAGTACACTCAAGTATAGATAGTTGATAGATATATGATAAATAGATATCTTGAAAAAAAAGAGCATGTACCTACATGGCAGCATTAGAGAAGGTGCCCGTGAAGGGACAGGGATGGGAATGAGGATGACGATATATGACAAGAATGAATAAGATTTTGCATTTAACTGACAGGTCTGATTAATTTAGGTCTCTATGGCTTATTTCTTCCCCCAAAATAGTTATCTTAAGTGATATGGAAAGGAAAACACTGACTGTACCCAGGGAAATCAGTTTGGTAGAGATCACATCTGAGGTGAATTTTTGAGGATGAACAGAATGTTGCTTAGAGAGTTCTGGAAGACAAGAGTGTCTTTAGCAAGTAAATCAGTTGCTTCAAGGCCAGGCAGTAGGAGAGTACAAGACAGGTTTAAGTTATCAATAAAGAGTTATGTGTGAAGTCTAGGGCAAGTAATGGTATTTAATAGAATATAAGCCTGTGAAAACAGGTGGAAACCGAAGGGCTTTCAATGCCTGCTGAAAGAGTTCAGGTTTTATTTGAAAGTAATAGGTGTGATTCACAGTTTTGAACAAGGCCACAATAGGATCATAACTAGGAAGATGGCTGTCCAGAGAGAAAATGTTTGAAGAATTGCAGCTATGGTTGGATACAAAGGCTGTTGTCACTCTCTATGTGCAATCTAATGATGGACTGAGATAAGCTTCATTTATTGGCTCTTAATGAGACCAATAAGAAGGAAGTGGGCGTGGCCTTGGAAATTGAGAGTGCCTGAGAAACAGATGAGTATGTGATCTCAGGTGTACACCTGAGGCGGTAGAATCGGCAGACGGTGAATGAAATCAGAAGTGAGTGGCAAGATCTATTGAGCAGCATAGTGGGGGCCAAAGAAAAGAGCTGTGAGAACACAGATACCTGAAGAGCCCCTGGGATAATGCATTGAAAGCCCAGACAACTTTCAGAAAGAAAAGGAACAATTACTGCAAAGAATGTCTATATATAACATAACTTAGCATGTTCACTGGTTACTTCCCCAAGAATTCAATCAAGATACAGGTGTTCATCAATCTAGAGTGCCAGGAGTGGGAAAAATAGGAAAGGCAGAAGGAGAGTCGAGGACTTTTCAACTAGTCTATCAAACAGCTTATTCTCAAAAAGTGATAGAGAAATTATGTTGCAGCTTATGAGGATTTGAAAGGGTTTTTGTTTGTTTGGTTGGTTGGTTGGTTGGATGGTTGGTTGGTTGGTTTTTTTGGTTGGTCAGTTAGTTGGTTGGCTGGCTGGTTAGTTGGTTTTAGTACCAAACAGATAAAAACATGTTTAAAGATGAAAAGAAAGTAAGATACAAGGAGAGGAAAGGTAGTCAGTCCCTCTACTACACTCCTAAGAGGTAAAAGCCATAGAGCAGCCTTTCAGGCAAAAGTTCATTGGAAGCTAGCCTTGGTATATCTCCATTTACACCTTTCTTCTCCTTTTGCCCCTTGACCTAGTCTTCCCTTCCAGATGGACTCATAATAGTCATCACCCCAACCTCTACACTTGTTTAGATTGGTTGAAACCACACTAACAAAGAAGCCTGTCTTTGTCACTCAAAGGAGCAATTTGAGTGTCTGAAGCACTCAAAGCCTGGATGGGGAAAGTCCCTGAGGTTTGTGTTCCACTCAGCTGTAGGGGACAATTGTTGCCACTCTTGACTGAGGCAGGCTTCACAGGGACCTTACAAGTATGTAGTTTTCTGTGAACTTTATCTGAAAGATTGCCAGCACCATATCTAGAAGCTGTTTGAAATCCTCATAAAACCAGAGAATGAAAATGGGGCAGGGAGGAGGGGTCCTGAACTAGCCAGCTCCTTTCTGTAATTTTTTCTTTCACAAGTCCTGGTCTTTGGCAAGCTTTGCTTCCTATTTTGCCTTCTTCTGTTTCCTGTTCCAGTCCATTTACTTCCAGGAGGTAAGCACCCTCCTTTCACAATTTTCCCCTTGAAATAGTTAATGGATTGTCCATAGCTCTTTTTGACCTGGGAACCAGATGACATATTGTTGAAAGTGTCTTCGTTGCTCCCCACTCTAAGTCAACAGTTAACAACAGTGAGTTCTGACCAAAGTCAATGAACAAGTGGAAGCAGGAATACACAAAACGTGAAGAACAAAACATGATTCTTTGATGAGACTGGAGCATGAAAGCTGCTTTTCTATCTACATGGGACAGTGATCCTGACCTGGAAGTCAGAATTACTATTTCCACAGCAGTGAAAAACATTTCTCTTTCAATGTACTATTAGACCAAGCATCAAGTTATCCAGTAAGGGGAGATGTGGCACAATATTAATAATAGTCCAGTAGATTTTCTCCAGGGTGTTGTCTCTGGTTCATGACTTACTAAAAAATGACTGAAATACTAAATACTGTATATAACTTATACCAATGGGTAGTTCAGACTTCTTACTTTGGGGGAGGCTAAAATTAGCTCCTCTCCAGATGACTCTTCAACCTTAGGCCCAATATTAGCTATTCCGACAATGCTCCCATAAGCCTCCATTTGAGTCTGTTCTCCTGTTCAACTTCATTCTCACCTCTGGGACTCTTGATAAATCTTACAGTCCCCAACTCGGGAGATCCCACCAACCACCTGTTTCATCTATTCTTCTTCTTGGCTGCCAGCTATTGTTTGAAGGACATACACGCATGCACACACACACACACACACACACACACACACACACACACACATATATATATATATATATATATATATATATATATATATATATATATATATATATACCAACTCTAGATCAGTGGTTCTCAACCCTCCTAATGCTGTGTCCCTTTAATTCATTTCCTCATGTTGTAGCAACCCCCAACCACAGAACTATTTTTCTTACTACGTTATAACTGTAACTTTGCTGCTGTTATGTATCATAATATAAATATTTGATGTGCAGGATATCTGCTGTGGGAACTTTGTGAAAGGGTCAGTCTACTCTCAAATTGGTCAAGGCCCATAGGTCGAGAACCACTGTTCCAGAGTCAGTGGTGCTTCTTGGCATGTCTTAACTCTGCTCAGTGACCTTGTCATGTCCTCTGCATTTTAGTCAACCCTAGCTCAACCACTTCCTCTCTCTCTCTCTGCTTTTGACCACAATTCTTATGGTCATTGAGGAAATTTAGATGAATTTGAAACCAATTTTCTTCACTTCCTTTTTAGTTACCAAGACTTTCCCTGAGTCTTTTCTTCACAATCACCTTTCACTCTCTAGTAGGGAGGACTCAAGAACCTTGTCCTGAGTCTTTTCTTTACATATTGCCTTTCACATTCTAGTACAGAGGACTTAAGGATGAGATTTCCAAGAACAAATCAATCAGCAGTACTTGAACTCAGAATCATATCCCTCCTGCCCACTTTGGCCATTGTGTATATATTTTATCTTTCTTCTGAGTTGGACAAAGATCTATATCTTACTTACTTTTATTTTTAATTTTTTAATTTTTATTAGATATTTTCTTTATTTACATTTCAAATGTTATCCCCTTTCCTAGTTTCCCCTCCAAAAATCCCCTATCCCCTACCCCTACCCCTGCTCCCCAACCCACCCACTCCTGCTTCCTGGCCCTGGCATTCCCCTATACTGGGGCAAAGAACCTTCACAGGACCAAGGGCTTCTCCCATTGATGACCGACTAGGCCATTCTCTGCTACATATGAAGCTAGAGCCTTGAGGTTCTCTGTGTTTCTTTGATTGGTGGTTTAGTCCCAGGGAGCTTTGGGGGTACTGGTTAGTTCATATTGTTGTTCCTCCTATGGGGCTGTAAACCCCTTCAGCTCCTTGTATACTTTCTCTAGCTCCTTCATTGGGGACCCTGTGCTCTGTCCCATGGATGGCTGTGAGCATCCATTTCTGTATTTGTCAGGCACTGACAGAGCCTCTCAGGAGACAGCTTTAGCAGGCTCCTGTCATCCTAAGTGAGATAACCCAATCACAAAAGAACACACATGATATGCACTCACTGATAAATAGATATTAGCCCAGAAGCTCAAAATACCCAAGATACAATTTGCAAAACACATGAAACTCAAAAACAAGGAAGACCAAAATGTGGATACTTCGATCCTTCTTAGAAGGGGGAACAAAATACCCATAGAAGGAGTTACAGAGACAAAGTTCAGAGCAGAGACTGAAGGAATGACCATCCAGAGACTGCCCTGCCTTGGGATCCATCCCATAAACAACCACCAAACCCAGACACTATTGTGTATGCTTACTTACTTTTCTTTCTTTTTTTTTAAATATTTTTTATTATTACGTATTTTCCTCAATTACATTTAGAATGCTATCCCAAAAGTCCCCCATACCTTCCCCCCTACTTCCCTACCCACCCATTCCCATTTTTTGGCCCTGGCATTCCCCTGTACTGGGGCATATAAAGTTTGCGTGTCCAGTGGGCCTCTCTTTCCAGTGATGGCCGACTAGGCCATCTTTTTTTTTCCATTTTTTATTAGGTATTTAGCTCATTTACATTTCCAATGCTATACCAAAAGTCCCCCATAGCCACCCACCCCCACTCCCCTACCCACCCACTCCCCCTTTTTGGCCCTGGCGTTCCCCTGTACTGGGGCATATAAAATTTGTGTGTCCAATGGGCCTCTCTTTCCAGTGATGGCCGACCAGGCCATCTTTTGATACATATGCAGCTAGAGTCAAGAGCTCCGGGGTACTGGTTAGTTCATAATGTTGTTCCACCTATAGGGTTGCAGATCCCTTTAGCTCCTTGGGTACTTTCTCTAACTCCTCCATTGGGAGCCCTGTGATCCATCCATTAGCTGACTGTGAGCATCCACTTCTGTGTTTGCGTAGGCCATCTTTTGATACATATGCAGCTAGAGTCAAGAGCTCCGGGGTACTGGTTAGTTCATAATGTTGTTGCACCTACAGGGTTGCAGATCTCTTTAGCTCCTCCATTGGGGGCGCTGTGCTCCATCCAATAGCTGACTGTGAACATCTACTTATGTGTTTGCTAGGCCCCGGTCTAGTTTCACAAGAGACAGCTATATTAGGGTCCTTTCAGCAAAATCTTGCTAGTGTATGCAATGGTGTCATCGTTTGGAGGCTAATTATGGGATGGATCTCTGGATATGGCAGTCTCTAGATGGTCCATCCTTTTGTCTCAGGTCCAAACTTTGTCTCTGTAACTCCTTCCATGGGTGATTGTTTCCAATTCTAAGAAGGGGCAAAGTGTCCATACTTTGGTCTTCATTCTTCTTCAGTTTCATGTGTTTTGCAAATTGTATCTTATATCTTGGGTATACTAAGTTTCTGGGCTAATATCCACTTATCAGTGAGTACATGTTGTGTGAGTTCTTTTGTGATTGTGTTACCTCACTCAGGATGATGCCCTCCAGGTCCATCCATTTGGCTAGGAATTTCATAAATTCATTCTTTTTAATAGCTGAGTAGTACTCCATTGTGTAAATGTACCACATTTTTTGTATCCATTCCTCTGTTGAGGGGCATCTGGGTTCTTTCCAGCTTTTGGCTATTATAAATAAGGCTGCTATGAACACAGTGGAGCATGTGTCCTTCTTACCGGTTGGGACATCTTCTGGATATATGCCCAGGAGAGGTATTGCGGGGTCCTCCGGTAGTACTATGTCCAATTTTCTGAGGAACCACCAGACTGATTTCCAGAGTGGTTGTACAAGCTTGCAATCCTACCAACAATGGAGGAGTGTTCCTCTTTTTCCACATCCTTGCCAGCATCTGCTGTCACCTGAACTTTTGATCTTAGCCATTCTGACTGGTGTGAGATGGAATCTCAGGGTTGTTTTGATTTACATTTCTCTGATGATTAAGGATGCTGAGCATTAAGCTCTCTGCTTCTGCTCCAGTACTATGCTTGCCTGCCTGCTGCCATATTCCATGCCATGACAGTCATAGATTCTCAGCTTTAATACTGAAAGCATAGCCTTAATTAGATGCTTCCTTTCATATGTTGCTTTGGTCATGGTTTCTCATTGCAGCAATAGAAAAGTAAGTAAGCAAATAACACACTACCTACAACAAAGCCACACTCCCTATTTTCTTTTTTTATCAAATAGATCCACTAACTGAGGACCAAGCATTCAAATATATGAACCTATGGGGGCCATTCTCATCCAAACTAACACAAGCACATTGGGAGAATATAACTAACATAGAATCAGGTAACCAACATATAGAATCATGGTTTGTACATTATAGAGATTGATCCATAAACTGATGAGTTCTTAGGGGACAGAATAGATGGATTTCAGTTCCTTTGTGTATTGACATAGCTGTTTAATAACAGTGGCTCTGAATGGCCAGAAAGAGGAATTTTTTAAAAGATTTAACATGCTTAACATCCAGTGTTTTAGATAGAATTTTGCATGGTATCTTGGTGAAAAATTGTCAGCATGACTCGTCATTTAGTAAAAGAGTGGTGTACTGGCTAGTTTTGTGTCAACTTGACACAGCTGGAGTTATCACAGAGAAAGGAGCTTCAGTTGAGGAAATGCCTCCATGAGATCCAACTGTAAGGCATTTTCTCAATTAGTGATCAAGGGGGAAAGGCCCCTTGTGGGTGAGACCATCTCAGGGCTGGTAGTCTTGGTTCTATAAGAAAGCAGGCTGAGTAAGCCAGGTGAGGCAAGCCAGTAAAGAACATCCCTCCATGGCCTCTGCATCAGCTCCTGCTTCCTGACCTGCTTGAGTTCCAGTCCTGACTTCCTTGGTGATGAACAGCAGTATGGAAGTGTAAGCCGAATAAACCCTTTCCTCCCCAACTTGCTTCTTGGTCATGATGTTTGTACAGTAATAGAAACCCTGACTAAGACAGGAACATAAGGTTCCCACATCATTACTTTCTCTCTTATACTTAGGACACGGTCATTTTGATCATTAGATGGAGTACTGGATATGAAAAACACTTTTTGAAATCTAAAAGAAACTCTTCTCCAATACAGATGTGTAGCTTTTAGTTGCAATGCCACAAAGAACTCTGGAACTTCTATTTGTCATCTATATCACTGTGGAGAGCCCTGCAGCGAGCAATCGCGTGCGTGCCGTGAGCAATCACCATTATAAGATGGCGCTGGCTTCCACTGTGCCTAACTAGTAAACAAGCCTTATGCGCAAGTGCAAGAGTGAACTCACGCCTAGTCACTGCCCATCTCTCAGCGTAGTAATGGGGTGATGGGCAAGCAATGAATCAGGAGCTGTCACGCCACATCAGGTGCTGAAACGTCACGCTGCGGGCTATATAAGCAGCGCCATTTTCCCGGTTCGGGGTCTTCCCTCCTGATAAGTAAGCAATAAAAGCTTTGCTGCAGAAGATTCCGGTTGTCCTGAGTGTGTTCTTGCCGGCGGGGACAAAAGCTCGGGATATATCACATCTACTGTGGCTTCTGACTTATCTTCCTTGTGAATTCAGAACTTGATTCCAACTACCCATCATGTAAAATGAAAATAAATCAAAAATGTAAAGTCTTTTCTCTCCAGACCCCACCCCAACTCCTGTCTCCTCTTTGGCCTAAGTATGTCTATCTGGATAGTTTTACTAGTCCACAGGAATGACTGTATAAAGTAGGAGGGGAAGAAGGTAAGAAGAGCTGTAAGTCATCATTTCTTTTATTCAAATTCGTTCTTCTGCTTGTATTAGGGACAGTTCTTCTCATACTGCATTGCCCTTTCTAGCCTTAACACAAGGGGGTGTACCTAATCTTACTGCAACTTGATATGGTTATGTTTGGTTGATATTCATAAGAGGCCTGCCCTTCTCTGAACTGAAACAGGGGAGGATTAGATAGGGGACGGCGGGTAGAGGGGAGTTGGTGGAGGAGGGATTGGGAGAAGAGGAGGAAGGGGAACTGTGGTCAGGACGTAAAAACAAGGAACAAACAAAAACCAAAACATTTTTTCTTTACAAGCAAAAGAAAATAGACAAAACAATTCAATGCTGGCTGGAAAGTATAATGTAAACTAAGTCAGAGTACCACTGGCTTTACCACTTTAGCAGACTCCCATGGATATATGTGCATTGGGGTTAGAACATGAATCTATTATCTGCCTGAGTATGAATATGAATACTGCTCTAGTTCTAAAAGAATAGAGGGTGTTCATTTGCATGAGAACTGCACTGGGATTATGTGAATATACCCTTTTCATGGTTTCCCCCTGAGAGATGTCTGAGTTCTTTAATACATGAGTCATGGTAGAGAATTTCTTTGATTCTACCATACTCCTTGTTAAGAAGCAGTAGTTAGTTGCTGTCTGTTACCTCTCAGTTGCCAAAACACAAAGGTGTCTCTTCAGAAAATGTAGGAAGCCAACATGGGTCCAGATGCAATCATCTCACACCACTCAGTATTAGCCCAAAGATTGTGTAGTAAAGCAATGAAGGATAATTTATTGTCAGAGAAAAATGCTTCAAGTATCCCTTAGCTAATGGACTAGACACACTACAGCAAAAATGTCTGGCAGGTTATATTCTGATGTGATTTTCATTATAGAACCATGGTGTTTTGATAGAAAAACTGAAAGAAAAAACATTGGCTCTCACTTGTAATTAAACTGTATGTTTAAAAATAAACCACATATTTTAGCACTAAGTCTAATCACTTAAAAAACTATAATGAGAATCCTGTGCCAGATCATTTGTCCCTGCCTTTCACTGCTTTAAATTCTGCTCCTTGTTTCATTCAATCTTTTTCTGCTGAAAACTCTTCCTTGTGAATCTTTAGTCATTTAAGGGCTTATTGCCTTAGGAGCCCAATAAATGAGAATTTTGTTTTGAAATTGGACTTTGCTTATTCTCTTTTGCCCCCAAAGCAAAGCTTTGCAAATGGGATGAATGCACAGCTCCTTTTCATATGTGTCTCTCCAGATGCTCAAAGCATCATAGAAAAATAGGACAGATAGTATAACCCATTTAGTTGATGAGAAGACAGAGACCTAGAGATTAATCTTTCTCCAAATCATACAGCAAGAAATTGCAAGTGGGGACTTGAACACAAAACTCATGTTTTTTAAATGGGAGAAGCAGAAGCGACAATCTATGTTTGCTGGCAAGCATTTTAGTTGTAAATAGGCCTGCACAATCATTCTTGAGGTATTCTTCTGAACACTATGCAGAAAAAAAAATGATAACAAATTAAGTAATCCATGTCTTTGCAACAAATGTACTAGTTATAGGTTAACTTCATGCCAAATAGGACCATATGTATTTTCTCATACACACTGGGACTCTTTGTATAGATTATGCATCCATTCCAAGGAATGTACAGACTTATTCAAGCCTTTGTAATACTTGCAGAGGTGTTTATTTTGTTTCTGTTTATATGATCAAATGTTGTTCATATTTACCATTTTGTTTGACTTTTTGGTTCTTTCAATGTTCAATTATAGGAAAGCTGGTTCTGTTTTGATTCCTGATACTGATTTAAGAACTGGTCATGGAGAAGACAGACCTGCAGATTCATCAAGCCATTCACCTCTATCCAGATATTCCCCATGGATAAGTGAGAGTTTGGCATTTAAAAACTAAATACTCCCATTATAAAATAAGCAGATTATGTCTAAATTCCCTCATCCTCTACTAAATTAATATGTAACCATTGGGACACTTAGAGCATCAAAATATGCCTACTAGAGTCTGGTAAACTATCCATTGGCCATAGGCTTTATTATTATTATTATTATTATTATTATTATTATATATTTTCTTTATATACATTTCAAATGCTATCTCAAAAGTTCCCTGTACCCTCCCTCTGCCCAGCTCCCATACCCAACCACTCCCACTTCTTGGCCCTGGGGTTCCCCAGTACTGGGGCATATAAAGTTTGCAAGACCAAGGGGCCTCTCTTCCCGATGATGGCCAACTAGGCCACCTTCTACTATCAATGCAGCTAGAGACACGAGGGACCATAGGCTTCTTAAAGAGGACATTTTGATTTCAGAACAAAAGAAATAATTTATAACATTTAGGTAGTGTCACTGTTTGAGGTACATTTTCTGACTTTATTAATTCTATTGGTACACTTGTGTTTCTTAGTTCTTATTCCAGTGAAAATATTGGGGTGGAGTGAGATAAACATCTTTCATATCAATAAAAAATTAACATTTCCTTCCTGAATACCTCTTACTGTGGGTTTTATTTCTGTACTTGGAGCATTGCTCAATATAGAAAAGTGGGAAAAGGAACTGAGAGTATCGATGGAAAGAGTTGCCTAGCAAGAGTTAAATTTATCATTCTGGGATTTGTCGTTCCCAACATTTCAACATGCTGACAACAGCCAATGGAATGGTTATGTGTCTGTGTCTGCAAACAGAACTTGTAGATGCATGTCTTCATGCCAGGCAGAGCTGGCTCTTTCAAACACTGATTGCAGCTGAAGAACTAGAAGAGAAGTGTTTTCACCTATGCTTTGAGAGCCAGATTCTGATACCTACCTTTTCCTTTGCAGTGACACAGACAATTTGGGAGATTCACTCTTTGATAAATGCCCATCACTGTCTACATACAAAATCTTTGTGCAGTTCTTTGTTTGTTTAGATAGGAAGGGTTATTCCTATTACTGGCTGACAAAATGTGGATGATAGTGATGTTATCAAATCAAAATAGAGCTTTGTGGGTGACAAAATTCTGTATAACCATATAAGGAGGTTTTTGTTTGTTACTATTTGGGTTTTTAATATTTGTATTGTTTTGTCTGTTTATTCATTTGAGTTGGGGTTGCTTGTGCCCCCCCCATTGACCTCACACTACATTACCTGTGTAGCCAAGGATATCCTTGATCCTGATCCTCCTGCCTCTACCTTTCAAGTGCTAAGATTACAGGTGTGCACTAGCATGCCCAGCTAAACTCTTTAGTTGCCAAATATTTCCACCATCCTTCCACCACAGGGATACTCCTTCAGGGCTGCTACTTGAAAAATAACCTTAAAGGGACCTGACTCTTCTCATCTCAATTTGTTCCGATAAAGGAACGTAGAATTGATTGGAAAGCCCTAACACTAGCTCTACCACTGAGTAGCTATGGGACTTTAAAGTCCAATGGTTTACTGTTTCCTGCTTAGTGCTCATAGCCTGTGTCACAAAAGTATTCTGATGACTCAGAGGAAGGGCAGAAATCCTCTTAAATATGTCTGTGCTCGAACAAATATTCATTAATATTTGCCTTATCATATTGTATGGCTAGTCTCTTTGGGCCAGATTCTGTCACGGTTTTCATACCCCAAACCCATACCCTATAACTAAGATAAGAATAAGAATTACAGTTATGAATTAAGGATGGTTTGTGGAATCCAAGCCACCTCCTACCTGCACTGGAGCTTGAGGATCTTTATAGTCCATTCCTCAGGAGCTCCAGGGGACTTCCCTGCCTAGCAATAATTATTCAATCTCATTTTGCCCCTAATTAATAAGAGTTGGAGGAACTTTTAAAATAAATCCATGTGCACATTTAATTTTCTATTTTCGTTTATTTCACAGTTAGGCTTTTCTTCTCCAATTTTGTTTTTAGTGCACACCACACCTTGGATACTGCAGTCCAAAGATGCTGCAGCATCCCTTGCCTTCTCAAATCTTTCAGGCTAGTGCAAAAGCAATTGTTGGCCCTCGCCTCAGATGTTCCAAGACTTCTTAAGTACAAATGGTCCAAACAGGAACTCATCCTCTCGCACCACAGGCTCTCTGTCTCCTCAAAGCAGTGTAGAGATCCCTCAGAGGCCATATCAAGTAAAATGGTAGTCAACCTTTGCACCTCCCTCAATTTTACTCAATAAGGTGAGTCTAAAACAACATCTTTGTCACTTTTACTCTCTGAAATATTGCTCAATGTTGCCTTCTCCACATCTGCAGTCCTAAGAATCTAATGCAGACCATGGAGGTCATGATACCGACGCCCCATCTCTGGCTCTGCTGCCCATACACTTCACTTTCTCTTGCAGCAAAATGAGAAAGAAGCAGAAGTGCATTGAGCCATAGGAATCAAAGGACCCTGGGGGACTTGCTGAAATGTTTGAACTCCTGATCTTCACAAGCCATAGTCTATTAAGGAATTTTAATATGCTAACAACTTAATTCTTAGTGCACATTTATTCTTCTAGGTACTATGCAAAATTATCTTCAGCAGGGGTTCAGCAGTGTAGCCATCATTCCAATAGCCGAGTACCACCTGGGAATTTATTAAATACACATATTTTTAGCCTCACCTAACTAGTCTGAAATGGAGGGTGGGGTGTGGTTATCTGTCATTTATTACTACATTCGGGTGAATCTGCTGCATGCTAAAGAGTAAAAACCATGGGTTTCACTAATTATTTTGCATAAAATCTGTAAGTACCCTGTGAAGGAGACACTAATTTATCTTTATTTGATATAAAGATGAGTAACATGAGGTCATCCTTTGTGCCATCTTCCTACAGTGATGAAGAGGGGATGTGAACCCAGGGATTTTTTTTCTTTTTTTTTTTCCATTTTTCATTAGGTATTTAGCTCATTTACATTTCCAATGCTATACCAAAAGTCCCCCATAGCCACCCACCCCCACTCCCCTACCCACCCACTCCCCCTTTTTGGCCCTGGCGTTCCCCTGTACTGGGGCATATAAAATTTGCGTGTCCAATGGGCCTCTCTTTCCAGTGATGGCCGACCAGGCCATCTTTTGATACATATGCAGCTAGAGTCAAGAGCTCCGGGGTACTGGTTAGTTCATAATGTTGTTCCACCTATAGGGTTGCAGATCCCTTTAGCTCCTTGGGTACTTTCTCTAGCTCCTCCATTGGGAGCCCTGTGATCCATCCATTAGCTGACTGTGAGCATCCACTTCTGTGTTTGCTAGGCCCCGGTATAGTCTCACAAGAGACAGCTACATCTGGGTCCTTTCAATAAAATCTTGCTAGTGTATGCAATGGTGTCAGCGTTTGGATGCTGGTTATGGGGTGGAACCCAGGAATTTTTATTCTGAATCTTTGTCCCCTTAGCTACTATGCCAGGCTGTCTCTCTAAATTCCAAATCCTTGCATTGGAAGCCAATATAAGGATTAAAATGTAGCTTATGGACAATAGTAGACCTTTTAAGACCCAGAGTTGCCTGCATCTCTTTCCTTTTTCATTTTGCTCAAGCTAAGTCTGGCTCTTGCCCACAAAAGTTGATTTGCTACTTTCTGCAAACACATTGTTCTCTATATTTTGAATGCATTCGCTACCATATTATTAAACCTTTCCTTATGTCTCTAACCTCTTGCTGGACCACACATCTCTGAATTCCTCTGGCATTCGTGCACTACAAGTTTTAAAGTTTATGGCATATGACTTTATCCCCAACTACTTCTTACGATGAGCTTGCTCGTTCCCAGGAAGCAGGGTGGGCCATGTGGTATGTTGTCTTATATATTACCATTTCATTAACTGCACATAGATACATACATGTTTAGTTCAGAACTCTGTCCAAGATGAAGACTGTTGAATTAATTTGGGGGTGGGCAATGCACAATTGTTTTCAAGTCACAAAATTATAAGTACCACAAATGGAAAATCTGTTTACTACTTAACATCTTCACCCAAGTGCCTGGCATAGGGTAGGTGCTGAATAAATTCACTGTTGTGGAAACAGCAACCAATCAATATAGAAAAAAAATTTCATTCTACTTAGAACTCAGAAAACAGAAATTACTCATGATGTAGTCACTACATATTTTTATAAAAACACCCTTTAAAGTCTCTAAACATATCACAATACTGTGTTTCCAACTGTGTATAGTTGATATTGGATGAACTTAGACAATTCTCTTTTTCTCAACCCTGAACTGGGTAACTCCTGGGTCTTAGGCAGATCTATTTTCTTTGGTCCTTTGAGAAGTCCTTTCTTGACTGCAACTGTGTAGACTTCCCAAGAAGATACTATCCTTTCTGAGCCACTGGCTTCTCAGTATGTATATTCATTCATTAATTTCTCCATCCACTCACCAAACATTTATTGCCAAGCACTATGATGAGCCATGGACAAGTCTATGGGAAGTAAGGCATGAGTCTCAAGGAGCTCATTTTACCTTCAACAGGGGGTATTGACATATAATCTATAATATGTAACACATAACCTTACCATGTTGTGGGATGGGAATAATCATGGAGAACTTCATGAAGAAATTTATATCTTTGCTAGAACCTGGAAGATACGTAGGAACTAGCCAGGACAACTAAATTCACATATAAATGCAATGTGTCAGGGTTTTCAGAAAGAAAACAAAACAAAACAAAACAAGACCGAGGATGATAAGCTAATGTAGAAACACCACACACAGAGGAGAGATGAAGTCCTGACGTAAGACTATTGGGATAGAGACAAGCACATATGTTTGGCTTATATTTGAAGTTGGATTGAGCATCCTTGCTGGTGATGAGTTGGATGTGAGAAAGGAAGTGATGTGGAGATTATTGGAGGATGGGATTGCAGAGAAAACAATAACCCAATAAGCTCTTGTTGGAGTTGAATTGGAACATCATAGTGCAGGGAACAGTCAAAGCATTGGCCATAGGCTTACAGCTCATTCAGAGAAGAAATCTAGCTTAGAGGTTCACACTCAGGGGTGTGTATTAAAATGCAGCTTGTGTTGCTTTAGGCTAAAGAACTAGCAGACACTGAGGACCCCTAAGTCTGCGAGAACTAGGACACAATCTATAAGGAATGAAGAACTGGTCTCTGGTCTCACAGATGTGGGTTGTCAGTAGACATACTCCATCATCCCCTGACACTCCCTGCAAAGGTTTCTCAATAGCATCCATGCATCTTTCAGTCAAACTTCAGATTGACAAGCATGAATTATTCAGTCCTAACTTCCCCCACTCTATCATGAATGATACCTAAAGAGTTTTGTTCTAGGTACCAGGTATGTTTTATAATCATTGCCTCACTAAAATGCTAACAATAATCCTACACAAGGGTTTGGTATCATACCCAAACCCTTGATATTCAGAATCTCTAAGAAATTTGCCTAAGAATACAGCTAGCATGGCTGTGAGGGGCTCTGAATCCAGGGCCATATATCAGCACTGCTGCACCTCCCCACCTCCTAGAATACAGCTGGATCCTCAAGAAGGCTGCCCTCTTCCTTCCCCTGCTTTGTAAATATCACTTGCATCCCTGGCTTAACATTTTGTTCTCCATTAAAGGACAAGGCTCCCCTTGGGAAAAGTAAACCTCAAAGTCGTCAATCATTCAAGCCTCAGTGGGAATGAGTTTCAGATTCTTAGGAACACATTTTAATTTTATGAGAGAGGACCACTGGAATCTTGAGGGAGGGATAATAAGGTAGAAGTACAGCAAATTATGCAGTCAGATTCTTCCATCGATTTTGCCAACCCACCTAGTTTTGGGTATGTGCTTCTAAGATTCTTAGATGCTGTTTGTGCATATTTCTACTATGTTGTAGGTACCTCCATTAATGGGTCTGTTACCCTAGTTGTTTGGTTCTAATCAAAGGTAACCTTACACTACACACTGACTCCAAACCACCATGATTAGGAAGAGATAGCCAGCTTGAGCTGTGGTTGTAGACCTGTAGTTCCTGGCCTTGGGCACAATTTTGAACCCTTGAGAATTAAGTCCTGCTGTGCACATTAAAAAATATTGAGCAGATGGAGACAGGAGAGCTTGTTGGAACAATGTAGAGGAGTCCCTTCTGCCCTGGATGGGTCCATCTGCCAAAATAAATGACATGTATCAGGGCATGGCATTAGTCCAAGCCCATTGAAATTCTGTGAGCCATCCAAACAGTGATGGGGCTTCAGATTGGGTCTGTGATTGGACTTAGAGAGAGATGATGATGAGTGAGCATCTGGCTGCTGTAGCCTTCTGATGGGAACAGTCCCAGGGGAGGCTCCATGGTGAGAGGAAGACAGCCTCAAGGACCCCCTAGGACATCTGCCACAGAGAGACCAACAGGACCTAGCACCAAAAGACAATATAGTCTCATGCCATTCCTACTAACTATGTGACCAAAAGAAATCTTCCTTTTCTCTCAGCCTCCTCCACCCAGTATAAAATAAACTCTGGGCAAAATGGTCTCCAAGGGCCTTTCCCTGCTTGAACATTCTGTGACTTCTTTGACACAGGTTTGATTTCTCTTTCTCTGTGTGAGAAAAGGTCCACCCACCCACCTGTTTATCTGCAGTCTCTGTGTTCTCACACTGACCTCTGCTGGTCATATGGGGGAAAAATGCAGTATATCATGTCTGCAGGGAAAACAAAACAAAATATAATGCAGTCTATCAATGATTCAGTATGAAGCTTAAGTGTCACACCGAAACTCTGCACTGGAGATGAGAGCGAGTGGAAACCAAAGCAATGCTAAGCACAGATCAAGACATGGCTCTTTTTCTCGGGGCTTCCTTCATCTGTTCCCGGTGCTCTGCGCCACAGTGTGAAAGGATTTCCATGGGTAGCAAGATTTCTTGTCTCAGTGCAAGACAAGGCCTTGGCACCCTGCTGGGGAGGCAATTCAAGATAAGCCTCCAGACACCTACCAGACAGGGCCCTGTGCTGAAATCAACATGAGAAATTTCCTTCCGGGCTGCTGACATATCCAACCAACCTAAACTACCTGAGACCAGCCCCCATCATCTTTGTTTCTCCAAGACATACCTTCCCAAAAGCCCCTTTTGGATTTGTTTTTTAATCTCATGGGTTCTTTAGATGTCTTACATGCAACTTTCTGTTAAATTTAGCGTGCCCACTCAGACAGGAGAAAGAAAGCCGTTTTCTGAACCATCTCCTGGTGGACCAACTCAGAGTTCTATTACTGCCATCTTAGCATTTCACAAGCCTAAGTTTCCTAGTTTACCCATGCTGGTGAGCTTGTGTTCAGAAATATAAGAACACAGAAGTGGATGGCGCTGGCCCTTGTGCTCACACTGGGTAATGCTTGAACTCCCATAGCAGTACAAGCAGAATGGGAACTGGGTCACATGACAACCAGCTCTCTTCGTAGCTGTCAAGCAATTTATCATGTCTATCTTCCCTTTATGGAAAAAACCCCTTTTGGTGGGTCCGAGGTTTGGGCCAAACATTCTGTGGTCTGACTGGATCTTCTCTGTTAGTAGCTCCAGCAAGTCCACCGTGTCTTCAACCTCTCACCAAACAGTCCCCTCCGCCAACAGCTGATTCTTATCTGCTTCCCTTGTTCCTGCCTCATGCAGGCTGCCCCAGTGTCCTGATGAGGCTCACATGTTCTTTAGGATGCCGCCTGAGGAGTTACAACTCTAAACAGTGCTTTCTGCCCAGCTGCTTCTCCAGGTCTGACCACACCACGCCTTCAAGTTTCCTGCCAAACTCTCTAGGCCCATTCCAAGCTGAAGTTCACTTGGCCTCCCCAAGTAGCCGTGACTCCCCAGCCATGGGCCAGGTGTTGTGCTCCATAGGCCTTTCCACTGTGTGCCTAAGTGCTTGCTCCCTGCGCCATGTGAACGGAAAACTCTTGAGTGATAGATGGTATTGCAGAGTGTTGCATCTCCTTGGGTAGAACATTGTTCATTTCTTTGCAAGAGCTCTAGGGCTTCATGGGCCTGATTGACACTGCAAATTATATCCCGAAGGATCAGCACAGCTGGTGGGAACAAATATTGCCAGAACATAACTCTAAACACTGTGTTTAAGGCGCTGTTTTCAGCCTTTTAAAGTGTAAAGCTTGAGGGTGATTGGAAAGGGCATTTCCGTGGGCTTTTTCAGAGTTTTCTCTGAGTTTTAGGAAATTATGGTCACTAAAGGGGTGGGGAGGTGGGACTGGAAGCATTTATGCAAACTTGATTTCTACCAGATACCAGGTTCTCAGATAGGTAGTGCACATGGTTTTCACTTTTCAGCCAAAAAGAAAAAAAAAAGTCCCTATTGGGATAATCCAGGCTGTCTGCTTTGTACCTACTGGGATTAATTCTCAGTCTCAGTCAGTCAGCTTGAACTCTCAGACTTAATTATTACGGACATTTTATAGCCAAGGCTTTCAAAATCTTCAGGCTGCTCACTCCTGCTACCATAACTGATACCTAATAGATATTCTCAGGCTCCTTGTGCTGTACACATTTGGGTACTGTGCAAATAGAAGGAGGGGCTGAAAGGGGGATAGGAAGGAAGAGTGAACAAATGAGTGTGGGGGAGGGGTCCCTGTAAGTATTTAGTGCCAGGTATAATGATGGAGTCCTGGGATCAGCTGTAAAATCAAGATGTATTTTGAAGAGTTGGGCAGTTTCAGTGGTCACTGTTCTCTGTCCTCCCCACTGGGGCAGCATTCTTTAGACACAGCCATTTCTGAACTTCAGTGCAATCATGTGGTTGGCCATTTGGATGTGACTTATAAAATGCCATGATGCTCTCCAGTGTTCTGTTCGTTCACTATTTTGACAATCTGATGGATGGCCTGGCATTAACTAGGAAGAGGACAGTCTTATGCAGCCTGAATAACTAATCTCCTAAGAAGTACAAAGTTGAAGGATCTTGGTGCACATGAATCTTATTAAATGTGCTTATAAAATGTGTTCTATCCAAATAAGCTTAACGGCCCCTAAAATAGCCCTTTCTGATCCCTGTCTGGAACGCTGGCATGCCTCACAGATCTCTAAGCCAAAATTATTTAGTCAAGTGGTGCCTGTACTTTGTACATGAGAAAATTGGAAATGTTGATGTTAAATCTTCTGTTGACTAAATTTCAGTCTTTCTGTCCATCTTTAGGGGCACCCTGGACCAATTGGAACTCAAGGTCCAGCCGGTCCGGAAGGGTTTACTGGTCCAACTGGTTTATCAGGTTTGAAAGGAGAAAGAGGCTCCCCAGGCCCTCTGGGACCATATGGATCAAAAGGAGATAAGGTAAGGAACATCTTTGATGCAAGGGTGGAAGTACAAAAGTCAAATGTTCCCTCTCAGTTCTCAGAGGAATAGTGTTGCTCCTAAATATCGCGGTGCCAGGGCACACATTTTAAGAAAAGCTGAGCCAAAGTACAGTGTGTACTAGTGTGAAAGTGTCTGTGAAATATAATATGGTGTACAATTGGTATACAACATTAAAGTAAAACTATGAAGAAAACAGAAAGAAAGAAAGAAAGAAAGAAAGAAAGAAAGAAAGGAAAGAAAGAAAGAAAGAAAGAAAGAAAGAAAGGAGGGAGGGAGGGAGGGAGGGAGGGAGGGAGGGAGGGAGGGAGGGAGGGAGAGAGAGAGAGAGAGAGAGAGGGCATGGTGATGCACATCTCTAATCCTAGCATTCAAGAGACAGAAGTGTCAAGATTGCCACAAAGTTCAAGGACATCCTGACCTCCTCAATAGGTATCAGGTCAGCCAAAATCCATAAAAATGTCTATCTCAAAGAAAAAAAAAAAGAAAGGAGTGACTGGTGGGCAAGTGATGGAGGAAGCGTTTCTGGAGATTCTCAAAGAAGGCAGACTATCAAGTAAATATACTGGTTGCTTACGTGACAAGTTGGCTCATTCATGTCAAGTCATGGGGATTTGAAATGGGCTTGGGTGGAGAGTCTGATGAGCTGATCAGTAGAGATCAAGCATACAACAGAGGAGACTAACAAGCAAGAACTAACAGGCAAGATTTAGAAACAACCTGGCTCATAAATATAAGGGAATGCACTACCAAACAAGAATGGTAATAACATGATGACTAGCCTACTGAATTTATCAACTCAGTTGAGATGCTCTGTGTATTTTCATCACGTCCTGTTAATCTCATATTTTAGGGAAGGGATTGCCACACTAAGTATAAGGTAGCTGAAGTATAACATTTATCTGGGCACATGAGGTTGAAGGCAATTTTCTACTCACAGATGAGGTAGATGGCAATTGATGAATCACAAATATTCACATCTTAGGAAAGGGAGCCATTGCGTAGCATGTAAGGACCCAAAGAGTTGTGCTTGGGAACAGAGTGAACCAAGAGGCTGCAGGTGACAGGCCTTAGCATCAAGAGGTTGTGGTGGCCCTGGTTCCTGAAAGAAGGTGTGACTTGTTTGAATATGTCATTGGCTTAGCTTGAACTGCCTTTTGTGGATGAACAAGAATTGCACTTGTCCCCTGATAATAAAGGTAGAGTAGCTTAGGACCTTTATCTGAAGGAGCAGAATAGGGAGAAACTATTTTGTTAGATTTATCAAAGCCCTTCTGTTGTTATACAGATGTGAAGACTGCCTGTAATGCTGAGTGTTAAATTTTAGGGCTTACACTACACTGCTTAACACAAGAACTTGTCTCAGAACATAAGCATGCTCAAGACCATTCTTAGAACAACTCCTTAGACTTGGGGGTAGGAAGTATGGCAACATGACATGAAGAAGGAGATATAAAACACCAACAACTTAGGTCATCAAATCCAGTCACCAAATCTATTGACCCTAACAGGCATCAATTTGATTGCCATACACATTTCTCTCTCTTCTCCTTTTTTAGGGTCCCATTGGAGTTCCTGGCTTTGTTGGCATCAGTGGTATTCCGGTAAGTGTGTACATGGAAGAGACTTTAATATCACCTTTCAGGTTCTGTCTCCTGGCTCAAGTACTTTGACCTTACATACTGTGTGTGTGTGTGTGTGTGTGTGTGTGTGTGTGTGTGTGTGTGTGTGTGTTGTACAAGTAGGCTGAGTGTCATGCACTGAGATAAAGTGTGGTGAGGTGAGAAGAGCAAGAGTCCCACACATTTTGATTCAAGTAGCCCTTACTCGGATGGTTTAAGAGAAGTGCCACCAGGCATGGTGGCACACACCTTTAATCCCAGCACTTGGGAGGCAGAAGCACTTGGGAGGCAGAAGCAGGCGGATTTCTGAGTTCCAGGCCAGCCTGGTCTACAAAGTGAGTTCCAGGACAGCCAGGGCTATACAGAGAAACCCTGTCTCGGGGGAAAAAAAAAAGGAGAGAAATGCCATCTATGAGAAAACATCTATATCTTAGCCTAAGTAAGCTAATACTGGGCAGGGGTGGGGACACTGAGCGGAATTTCAGCCAGGCATAGAGGGACTGCCTCTGAATTGCGGAGGCACATTGAAGCATGCATGTACTCATTACAGGAAAAGTAAGAAGATGCACAGAGTTTGAATGAAATACATTTTATTTCAGTAATGTGTTCTTATCAGCCTTATTGCCCTTCAGAGGGGACTACCCTTCAGATAATTTGGTTGATGCTTGTTTGTTTACCCTTCCAGATATCAGTGGTGGATTGGAAGCTTGTAACACAGCCCCTTTCCAAATTCTATTCTGCCCAACCACTTAGATTCCCCATGTGTAACCTATATCCACACTTAACTGATGGCTTCTGGTTCCATGGTAACTGTTCACCAACCTCTGAACTTGTTAACATTGGAGCTTACTGGCTAGTTCTTTCTGCTTTTGTCTGTATTTATCCCATAACCTGGGTCATGTTTGTCTACAAGTTTTTCTGACTTATTTAAGAGACCAAAAAGGCCATGGACACTTAGACTATACAAAGAGGAAATCTCCTTCACCTGAGGGAGACTTTAGCTTGCCCTCATCCTTCTAACAACCCCTAAGAGGTCCTTTTGAACCCTATCAAAGCACAGTTGGAGATACTGTAGTCTACCCATTGTCTTATGTAATGCTATACAACCTTCTGGTATCAGTAAAGGTGATTCAGATCTTTCTTGTTCCAATCTCTAGGCAATGTCTTGAACACCTGCTATGTGCTCATACTCCACTATGAGAATATACAGCAAGGATATAGTTTTGTGTTTATAGATACTATCATCTGATCTATTTTTCTCTCAAATCTAGTAGACATTTGTAGATCTGGAGAATAAAAGACCCACTCTTTTTGTGTTTCTAACTTGAATCGAGTCACCCATAAAATAACACATTTTATTCAGCTGCAATGTCAAGAAAATGTCCAGAAATAAGCCAATTGGATAATTGAATGGACAGGGATAGCCATCCTTTTTTGACATTCACCTATTTTCTTATGACCTTGTTTCTATGCCTGCATGAGAAAGAATCCCTGCCCAGAGTGTGCCTTCCAGGTGCAGAAGATGAGTGTAACTGCTAAACTGGAGGTACCATTACCCAATCATCCTACAGACCTGGCTAGGTGAAAGATGCACAGTGATTGGAACTTGCACTGTTACTATGCCCTCCCCCTATTCTCTCTTTTGGGCTGGAACTGAGAGCAAGTAAATCTTGTGCTGCCTAGGCTGCTTCTAAATCTAGGCTGGAACCAGTCCTTAAGTCCAGATGGATGCTTCTTATGCCTCAAACTTATGGCCAACGCAAGCATTGACCACTTGTCTTTGTGGCTTCATTGCTTAGGGGAAAGAGTTGCAGCTCTTCAGTATCCTCCAAATAAGCTGGCTGCTCCCCAAAAGACACACCCATTCTTAGTCCTTTCATTGACCAAAGGTTGTCTGTGCTTCCCCTCTTCCAACTAGCCAAGAAGTATCTGTTGTGTGCCTTTCATTTATTACTTACCTCTTCCTTCCATCTTGAAGCTCTTAGGAGTCTTTGATGTGTGGTTCACTACTCTACTTCCTTGATGCATACAGTTCCCTGGTCCTGATTGCTTTGTGTGACAGTTTCATCTCTGACTCCTAAAATTCACAGATAAGATCTTCTGTTTCCCTCCCCCATCCCTGAGGCCCAAGAGTCCTGGAAATCCTAAAAGAAAAGTTTAAAGACCTGACTCAGAGTTCTAATACCTGCAAAAGCCAGAATTCTCCGACTGATGGAGCTACTTCAGACAGAAAAGCACAGAACCTACAGGCCTTTTCCAACTAATCAATCTGTTCAACTTTTAACATCACACACTTAACACTTCATCTGAAAACAACAGATTCTGACACATCTTACTAAACTGGACCACTGTGAAAATCAAGTTCCCCTCCTAATAATAGCCAATCATTAACACGGGTCACTGGTTTGGGTCTCCAAATTCCAATTTTTGCTATTATATAGACAATTTCAAAATGAAGTCACTTTCATGATAGCCCAGTTAATTGCACCAAAGGTCATAACAGTCAATAAAGAGGGCAAGCAGGGCTTGCCTACCAGTAGGATGTTCAATATCAGCACAACAGACACTGGGGATGGTACAGCTCAGGGCTTTGAGATATCCCAATTGTGTGTTAGGGCTGTTGGCATTATTTATAAAACACTTTCATTTAAAATGAGTTGAGCTTGGCGACTCTAATTGGAGAACAGGAGGAAGGATTGTAGCCTCTAAGGGGATCGGAGCTCCACAGAAAGACCAACAGAGACAACTAACCTGAACACTTGAGACTCTCAGAGACTAAACCACCAACCTAAGAATATACCCAGGCTGGACCTAGGCTTTCCTGCACAAACCAGCCTTATAATCTCATTTTCCTATGTTTTCAGGCAACTATTGGGTATCTTAGACTATATCCCACATGACTAATAGAGGTCACACTATCAGAAGAAGGTCTCATTTACAATATTCTTATATAGAAAATGTTATCAGAGTTATCGGAGGTAAACAGACTACTCTTACAAATGTGTGAATCCAGACAACTAAAATGATGGCTTCAGTTTTGCAGGGGAAATGGGCGGCATACTCATGCCTTGACTCTTTATTACCAACTAGCTCGGTTAGTCCCATTGCCTGGGAAGAGCTCCAGCCCTGTGTTTTTGCTGGCATAGCTTTTCAGGTTGAGGTTGGATCTTAAAACTAGAACAAATTTCCTTTCCTGGTTCACAGTTTGAGGGGTAGATTTTTGTCTTATGTTAGATCAGAGTAACCTCAGAGCACATGTCGTTTCTTTGCTCATGAAGCTAACTTTCCCTTTTTTTCATTTAAGGGATGTATTTTGCTTCTGTTTGCTATATCCAAATCACCAGCATCACTATTCTTCTAGTTTAGGGCCATTGTTAAGTAAAATAGTTATGTTCCACATGTACTGTGGAACTGCTGTGAAAATTGATCTGATAACAAAGATAACTATGTAGTGACTAATAGGCTGGTAGAGAATGTAGCATAAATATTCATAGATGTGCTGGAGAAGGGGATGATTTACACTGCAGGTAGGATTGAGTGGATTGACATTAATGTTCATTATACTACTCAGCACAATGTGTAATTTAAAATTCATGAGTTATTTCCATGGATAAGGAGGGACTACTGGTCATTTGAAAGGCTCATTTTGAACACATGATATGTTTCCCTCAAATTGTTAAATATACATTTTACCCTTTGAAAGTATATTTAAGGGAATGTAGAAGTCTACCTACCTTTCATTGACCTGTCCAGATGATCTATTAAGGTCATCTATTTGCACCATGGCCCACATACAACTGGCTTTTACTAGATTGAAATATTATGTTCTCCAATTCTGAAATACACTGAATTCAGATGAGCTCTATGAAAATGCTTTTGAACTCCCAAGCTAAACAAATGCCCTGATAGTGAATGTGGAGAAAAAGAGAAGAGATGGATTCTTAACTGAACCAGTTACCTACCATGGGATTGTGACAAACTGAGTGCAAGTGAGACTGGCTAGTTTTTGGCCAAGCAGCTTTCAGTAGAGGAAGTGCTGTGGGAACTTCCTCCGCTCAGTTGACCAAGATCAGGCATCTGCTCCCATGCAGAACTTCCGTTCAGAAAGCCATCCAGCTATCTGTCTGGTCTGAGGAATCTCAAACCTTGGCATGGTTCTCTATTGATAGCAGTTCAGCTGCCAGACAGCTAAACCCCATTTTAGTACATCTCTATATTCAGGGAAGGTGAAATTGTAGTGCCTTGACTATTGTATGTGTTCAAGTTTGAGCCCTTTAGTTTCAGCTTGGATATTATTAAAGCACCAGTTGTCTTTTTGAGTGGGATAACTCAAGTTGTGATCTTGGCAACATATGTCTGAGCACAAAGGAAACATTTGAGAATGTACAAGATGAAGCTAAGGGAGTAGACAAGGAGCCAGAATTTAGCAGTGTACTTGTCTGTTCTCATTGTGAGCCTTTTAAATTGACTAATAATCCTGTGGCTGACTTGATCCCTTAATTTTTCTTTGAACAGGGCCACCCTGGACAGCCAGGTCCAAGAGGTCCACCTGGCCCAGATGGCTGTAATGGAACTCAAGGAGCTGTTGGATTTCCAGGCCCTGATGGCTACCCTGGGATTTTAGGACCACCTGTATGTTACCAGATCTTTGCACCTTAATGCAAATGCACCTTCAAATGTGTTTTTGTTTGTTTGCTTGTTTGTTTATCTTGAAACACCATTAAGGCCTTGTAGACAGCCACTGTACTACCTTGCCCAATGCAAGAGTTTATACGGATGGCACCATAACAGCAAAACTCTTTAAAAGTGCCAGTTGAGGGGTGCACATGTTAAATGACTTTAGGTTACTTTCTAATGCTACCTTGGGAATTGTCAAGATTGTTAAAACAAACAAATAAATAATAGTTATAGCACATTTCCGAGCAAAGCATGCACTTGAGCTATTTGGCATTTTGCCTATCAGGTAACATTGGGATATTCCAGGGCTGGAGAGATGGCTAGCGGTTAAGAGCACTGACTGCTCTTCCAGAGGTCCTGAGTTCAATTCCTAGCAACCACATAGTGGCTCACAACCATCTGTAATGAGATCTGATGCCCTCTTCTGGGGTGTCTGAAGACAGAGATGGTGTACTCACATATATAAAATAAATAAAATCTTTAATAATGGGAGAGGATATTCTTGGAAGACCTTCATGTGATCATATGCATATTAACCAGGACCTAAAGGCATGATGAACTTGGTTTATACCAATAGTTTCCTGACTTGAAGAATAACACATTTCAAGCTCACTATTCATCTAATTTGGAAAAACCTAAATCTATAAGAGTTGTCATGTGAGGCCATTTGAAACTAGAAATCATACAACCAATTATACAGATCTCATAGTTCTCTGAGTAGCCTTCAATGACCAAGTTGTGGAGTATAAGAATACATGCAAAAAATGACACAGAGGATAGGCAGAATACAAGCCCCAAACTGCCCTAAAGGACCCTGCCATCAATGGTCCAGACCAATAAACAGCAGAGAGATAACAGGGAAAGCTATAGTCCTAAATAATCTACACAAGTCTTAAAGGCTCCTTAATGCTGCCATGGCAACAGAAAGGGGAAGAAAATAGACAATGAAGCCAGCAAAGGAGAGTTCCACCCCAACAAATGGAATAAAGACCTTGAAGTAGCAGACATCCTCTGAAAGAGAGAACCCCAGAGTGGAAACCTAAACCCAGCCTGAAACTTTACCTTAAGTTTTAATAGAAATGTGGGCATATGTTTTTACTAAGTTGAACCTCACCTCCTGCTGAATATCCATTCAGTAAGTCCATTTGAAACTTCTATGAAAGAAAATGGGGAACACATAAATAAGGGGAAGCAGACAATATTCAGAAACTGATTTGCATGTCTAGGCGCTTGTTTTACTAGAAGTACAGTAGTCCCCTTGAACTTGAGGAATCCATCATCAATCAACAATGTATTCTCCAAAGTGTACCCTTAATACTACCTAATACTAATCCTGACTTCTCCTTAGATGCCACCATTTGCTACTAAGACAGGAAACAAAAAGAAATCTGATTGAAAGACTGGAATCAGGTATATTGACTGATTTCCATGATAATGAGACACACCAGCTTTTTCAAAGGTTTGAAGCTGAAATTGTGTTGTAGAAACACGAGATGAAGTTGGTGTCATAGTTGTTTTAGACCCATGGCCTACGTGTTGGCCCCCAAAAGCACCTGTCCTCTAGCCTGTTTTTACATCTTAAAAATAAATAACAAGAAAAATATATGACAGACCCCAGATTTGACTCACAAAACTTTAATGATCTAGAATCGTAGAAACTTTTGTTGACCTTTGACCTAGATAAAGATCCAGTTAGTGAGGTAAGGGGTAGAGTTTTACCTAAACCAGTGTTCTCCATAGATAGAAAGTCTGCTGCAGTCTAACCCTCATCATTTCACAGACCCCTGGCATAGAGACAGAAGAATGGCACCCAGCTTCAAGACGACCTCTTTAGAGGTTAGGCTATTACCTTTAACACAGCCAAGTTTTCCACAGCAAAAGACACATAATTTCAGGTTCCCATTGCCAAATCCTCTATCTAATTAGGTAATATTGCTATGAAAACTCTGCGTGGGTAAGTGGAGTTTTGTTTTTCATTTGTTTTGGGTGTGTGTGTGTGTGTGTGTGTGTGTGTGTGTGTGTGTGTTCAGGGATTTTCTCACAGGTTTTTCATATTTTATCCAGGGGCTGCCTGGTCACAAAGGTGCCAAAGGAGAGCCTGTTCCTTTTCAAGGCAGCATTACAGGAATAAGGGTAAGAGTTTCTAAAGCAGGCAGCGGAGTGGGTGGGAATCAAGGTTTCCTCACACCAAGCCATTTCCAAAACTAAGAAACCTGTGCGCCTGCTTAAGGAGCAGCACCAGCTGACTTTCAAAGGATTCCAAGTTTTTTGGTGGTAGAAACATTTGCAGAAATGTTTGTAGCTATGCTGTCTAGAAATTTGTTTTCCAGGATCTGCACCAAAACTAAGAGAGAATTTGGCAATGAGTTTGCATGGCTATTTTCTTTGACAAGCCAAAACGTTTTCTAGAGGCACATGCTTTTGTGTTTCCTCTAAAGCCTTAATACCTATGCACCTTAGTTTGAGTCTGTATATATCCTTATACAGCTTAGTATGGCTACTGCCCCAGCATCTGGGTTCCTTCTCTAGACTCCTGAAAGTCTACAAATACTTGCCTGTCAACTTTCAACTGATTGGAATCTAATCTCTTGTCAATAATATCATTTTATTGAGCCTTCCTCTATTTGCTAACTGGTAGCTTTATGTGTCCTCAATAAACCCTGGTTCCAAATGATTGACCCTACTCGTCTGCAGACTGGGAAAGAATCCATCACTACCTTGATAGCAAATAGGAATTTATGTGCCTGCATTTGGAGGGGAGAATACACCAAGCTTACTGAGATAATTGACACTACTCTCCCATCACTGTACAGGGCCTGGAACCTTAGAAACTGGCCATAAAAGCAGAGATGGGGATGGAACATCTGGATAACTACAGAAGAAGGAAATTTGGGTTCTTGACTTGGATGCCATAGCAGAAGATAGAACATTAAAGTTGGCAAGGGCCTCTTGGCTTTTGAATTCATGTCACTCATTAGACAGATTTAAAATCTAAGGCTATATAACTTACTCAGAGCCAGATGGCCAGTTCTCTGAAGAACTAAACCTCAGGCAGTGTTCTTTCCATGCTACAGGGAGCTTAGAGGTTTTTACTGTAAGTCAAGTGATGTAAGACTAGCAGGTGTCAAAGCACAGCCATTGTCTTAGCAAACATTGATTAAATGATTTTTCCAGAAATCAAAGAAACCTTGGATCCAGTGGAACACAGCAATTTCCACAAGATGGTTATATTACAGATTCATACAGTGGCTTAAGATGCCTCAAAGTAATTAAAACGTAATCAGAGTCTGTATGCTCTGTTGATTTTCCCTTGAAATGTCTGATTTGCATTGTATACATATAAGCACAGATTCTCTGGGGATGAAGGCACAAGGGAAGGTAGCTTTGCTTTCCTCCAAAAGGAGCAGAAAATCACCAGCCTGCAGAAGCCTTTTCTAATTGATAAGTTCCTAGCAAATGTGAAAATTAATTAATCTAGGTTAAGTAGGAAATCTTGTTCAGCCAAGGCTATAATATTTGTTTTCTAGAGTCCAGAATGTTCATAGGGAAAAAGTAAATGGGTAGATACAGCCAATTTATGCATTATTTAAAACACAAGACCTTGATAGGGGCCCAAGTTGCCGTAATTTGTTTCTATCCCCTTGAATCTCAGGTTGGTTGTCTGAAACCCTTTGGGCTTAATTTTTAATCTCTTCCGTGTGTTCTCTATTTCTATTTCTCAGGGAGATCCTGGGCTGCCTGGACTAGATGGAATCCCTGTAAGTCATGCTTCTTGTGTTGACCTCTTAATGTTTTGTCAAGATGTTGATGGTATCTTTCCATTCTTCATGGTGGAGTTCAAAGGTCTTCGTAGACTTGCTCAAAGAAATTCTGGAGTATTGCAATAGAACAAATCATACTAGCCACATTTTATTTTCAGACAGAAAGTCCTAAGAAGATGAAATGCACAACTCGAGTTTTAAGACAGGCAGTCTTCAGAGTTTACATTAGATCTATGTCTGACACCCCCCTCCCCCCCCACACACACACACTCCCTGTTCCCTTATGGATGCCCCTGATGGATGCCTGAAACCATAGATAATACTAAGCCCTGTATGAACCATTCTCTTTCTATGTATATAGACTTATGGTAGAGTTAAATAATAAGTTAATCACAGGAAAATATTAGCAACAATTGCTAATAAACTATAGCATAATATGATTAGACAAAGTAATGAAAGTTATGAATCCCTTGTCAAAATAACTTAGTGTGTTGCACTTGGCATTGCTCTTGTGAATTTGTGAAACAATATAAAGCTTCTGTGGTGTTATAAAGTGAGGTAAATAAAATGGGCTATGAGACATAGCATTAGGTGACTATGTAACAGTTACTTTAACATAAACACTTCCATACTTCTTTCTGTTCACTGGTCTTGAACTGAGGTTAACAGGAATATGGAAAGGAAAACAATAGATTAGGAGATCCACCCTACTCTCTTGCATGTATCAGGAAGGTACCATGTTTTTCATTCAACAACAATGTACTGTTTTCTATGTGTGTTCAGGGTTACATACACACTTCTTTTAAAGCTATCCCATAGAGAAATTTCCATTAGGGTACATGGAAGTCCACAAGTTAAACTAATAAGGGATGTCTATTTCCTTGCAATTCCATATCTCCATTGCTTTCCTTTGAAAAGATATAAGAACTGTCCCTGGCTTGTTTGTTTTTTCTTATTTTCCTTTGTCTTGATAGTTTTCGATACATACGGAGTATCCAGTATGAGCAAAGTGCTATGAGTGATCCCTCAGACAATGTAGACATTGTCCCTCCCACAAAGGAGATGAAAATGTAAGGGTAGGAATATCTCAGAGGAATCCTAGAACCCCTTAGGGAAGAATACTGTGTATCAAAAATTCTGATAGGAGATATGTATCTATGAAAGAGAATGTAGTGTCTAAGAAGCATGGGTCAAGTTTAGATGTGCCAGTTGTAGATGGATGCTTATACAAGGGATGTGAAGTATGGGAGCTCACACAGGAAACAAAGATGACTAAGGACCAAATTTATAGATTCCCCCAGAGCAAAACAAAATTGACTTTAAAAGTATGTTTATTAAATTTGTATGATAACATTCACTCAGTTTGCTTTGCAATTTCTCTTAGGGATTCAGCCTCCTTGCCTGTCAATACAACCATGAGGCAATATGTATTTAGCTTAGAGGACAGGATGTCTGTTAACTAAACAAGTTTATGATCAATAAGGAGACCACAAGTTGTTCCTGGTTGTCAATCCAAAATTCTATTAAGCCACAGAACATTGGCATCACTCCAGAAGATTCCCTCCTACCTATTCACAGTCAATCTGTCCCTATCTCACTGTTGTGATTATTCTTCTGTTTAAATTAGTAGTTCATAGCATCACCATTTCTAGAGAACCTTCCAATCCCCTTCTCCTCCTGTTGTCTAAATCTTGTCTTCTCTTTCTTGGGCACATAACACCTGTGTCCTGCTACCCCACTGGAATGGAGCCTTACATTTCCACATAACAGCTTTTCTCCTGATTTCAGCCTTCCTTTGTTACTCAATTCGACACATTTTCTCATTTTTCATGTGAAATTTTATTTTCTTTTTGACCCATGGAATATTTAGAAGTGATGTTTTCTCATTCCCTAGTATATGACTGCTTTCTGTCTACCTTTCCTTTATAAATTTCTAGTGTAAGTCTATAAAAATTAAGAGTATTACACTCTTATGTTTCATCCCATTAAATTTGCTGGAGTTTGGTTTATGACCAAAACTTACAGAGAACACATACTCAGAAGTTGGTGATATAATGTTTTAAGGAATATCTATTAGGTTAAGGTAGTTAATGGTATTTCAATAGCCAATGACCTGGGATTTTTTGTTTGTTTTTGCTTTATTGTTTTTTGTTTTGTTTTTTGCTGTTTTGTGTTATTTTAAGTTCTACAAATTACTGAGGCAAAGATACTGCATTTTGTTTAAAATTATAACGTTTTTATCTATGCAGTTCTTTTTTTTGCTTTATATATGTTGAATCTCTGTTAGGTGTAGATACATGTAATACTATGATGTCTTCTAGAATTGACCCATTTATCATTATGAAATGCCTCCTGCCTATATCTAGTTAATAGCTTGAAGTCTAGTTTATCTAATACTAAATAACTAGGTTTTTTCCTTTTAAATTTTTTAATAGTAAAAATTCAAATGCAGAGCCAAGTATAATGAATTTTACAATAATTACTCATAACTTTAATATTTTACTAGAATCTCCTTATCTCTCTTCTGTCCATCTATCTATCACTGTCTATCCATCAGCTCACTGATTTTAATGAATTTCAGAATACATTGCAGAAGTATTCCAAAATACAACAATAATGCCTATTATTAGTTAAACTTTAGTATCTGATTTCTTTTGTTTATAAGATACTAAATGTATATTTAATACATTTACAATATAGTAAATCCACAAATACTAAATGTATATTTTTTCAATTTTGACAGACACATACTCCTAGGTAATCTAAAATTCTATTAAGCCACAGAACATTAACATTACCCCCAAAAAAGAGGATCCTGCCTCTTCGTAGTCAATCCCTGCTCCTACCCCATCCTAAAGGCAAAATCCATTGTGATTACTCTTCAGTATAGATCAGCTTTCACTTGCCCTGAGGAGTCATATGTAGGGAATAATATCATATACAGTCTTTTGGGCCTAACATCTCTTGCTGCCGTGCGTTTCAGATTCATCTGTATTGTTCTATATATGAGTAAACTTGCTTCCTTTCACTGTTGTATGTCACAGCTCATTTATCAATCCCTGGACCAGTGAGTACTTGGAAGAGTTCTAACATTTTCTATTATGAATAAAAATGCTGTAACAACTCTTATACAATTCTTGTGGGCATTTTTTGTCTTTTTGAGAAGTTATCTTGCCTTTTGACCTTAATAAAAAAAAAAATTCTGTCTCCAGGGTCCATCAGGATCCTCCGGCTCTCCTGGAGATGCAGGACCCATAGGACCACCAGGCTTACAAGTAAGACCAACTTAAAACTAGTGCATAGTTGCACATTTTTTTAACCAGTCCATGGATTTGATGCAGCCCTATGTGATTTAGGTTCTCTTAGAGAAAGGCAGAAGCCATTTCTGGAAGATTATACCTAAACACGCTGACTTTTTTATCCCTCCTTGCCTCCCTCCCTCCCTCCCTCCTCTCTCTTTTAGAGACAGAGTCTCATCATATAGCCCTGGCTATCTTGGCACTCACTTTTAAATGTTTCAAGACCAGGTTGTCCTTGAAATTACAAAGATTCACCTGATTCCACCGCCTGAGTGCTAAGATTAAAGGCACGTTACCACTCCAGGCTTGAAACATGCTCTTGCTAAGAGCTATTTGTTGTCCTTGTTTGTTGTCATTGTTGCTTCCCTAACTGTCCATTCTGTCCCCCTAAAGCTTACTGGTATAGCTCAACATGAGGTATAGCCAAAAGAAGACAAATAACTTGACACATCTATTGGTGCCTTCTGCTCCCTCATTATGTCAGGCATTGCTAATTAATTAATTATACCAACCACTATCATCATTCTTAGGATACTTCCAAATTTTTCTCAATGCTACATTTGGGCAACTGTACCTACTTGTTTTTCTGATGTCAAAACTATGTATTACTGGTAAAGGGAGAACATAGCTAGCCATCTCTGGTTCTGGGAAAGCCCTGTCCCCAGATCATTTTCATCAATACCTAAATCCTGCTACTTAATTTACTACTGTGTTTGAACTTCACCAAGTCAACTTGAAACATCCCTAGGATGTTATGAGGAATAACACATGATATTTTTACTACCTTCACATGAGTGTGACTACCAGACTAATTTGGAAGATGTCAAAGGAGAACAAAAGAAACAATGAGTGGGACCGAAAGATGGCCCAAGGGTTAAGAGCACATACCACTCTTGCAGAGGACCCAAGTTTCATTCCTAGCACCCACATGGGGTAGCTGACAACCACCAACTGCCTGTAAACCCCAGGAGCCCCGTGGGATCTAATCACCATCGCCTAGCCTTGGTGGGCAGGCACTACATTCATGTGCACAAACCCACACTCGGGTGCACACATGTACAAATAATTCAAAATAAAATTCTTTTCAAAAGGAACCATGAGAAATAGCACTAAAAAACCCCACTATAACAGAGTCAGTCTGCATCAGTGCATTGAGCAGGGAGCCAGTGTATCTCTGCCCTCTGTCATCCAACATGGCCATGGTTTTCTTTTTGTTTGTTTGTTTGGTTGGTTGGTTGGTTGATTGGTTGGTTGGGTTTTTTCTATAATTAAGAAATACTCATTCCTTTCAATTTCGTTAATCTAGGGTCCCCCAGGCCTCCCCGGACTTCCCGGTCCTGAGGTAAGTATGCTTTGGGAGCATGTATGTCTTGCCATTAAGTTCTCTGGGTTATTTTCTTTCTTTCTTTCTTTTTTTCATAAAGATACTGGTTTACATCTATTTTCTAGTTAAAAAATAAAACTATCATATTCCAATTTAAGTTGTTGGAGCTTATTAGTAATTGATTTTCTTTTTCTTCCCTGTACCCTTGTGCCCCAGGGAAATATGGGGTTAGGTTTCCAAGGAGAAAAAGGAGTCAAGGTAAATAGATTCTGAATACACAATCCACATCCCACATGCTCCAATAAATGTCTGTGGTTACTCATATACGCACACTTGTGGAAATGGAATTATTTTCCACCTTAGAATATGACCTTTCCTATCTCACACAGGTCCCCTATGGCGTCCATTGAGAGCTACATGTTCGCATGCCACACACATGGGCTTTTGGAGTGTTTTTCTTTCAAAAATTTTTGTTTCCCTGCTTCCTATGTCTAAATCTATATTGCCTCATTTAAATATACTCTCTTAAAATGTATTCTTTCTTCTTCTTCCACATAGGTACTTCTCTGCTTGTTTTTGTACACTATTGCATGATATTATTTTTTGCTTCCTATCTTCCTTCTAACCTTCTTCCCCCTTCCCCCTCCCCTCCTCCCTCTACAAGCCTGCATACACACAAACATGCATACACATATTTGATACCTCTTCTCTGCCTCTTTTTGTAATCCCTCTTTCTCTCTCTTGTAAACTTTCCTTTCTATTTGTGTCTAATATGTGAGTAAAGGTGCCCACAGGAAAGAAAAAGAGGATGTCGGATCCCAGGAGTTGGGGTTACAGGCAGTTGTAAGCTGCTTGGTGTAGGTGCTGGGAAATGAACACAGGTCCTTGGCAAGAGCAGTATGTGCTCTTAACTGAGCCATCTCTCCAAAGCTTTAATCTCTCTTTTAATATTCACTTCCCTTCCTTCCCACCTTTGAACCAATCAGATATCAGGGGGAGGATCGCATAACGTTTTAAGCAAGTTTACAATTTTGTGTTGGGACAAATCCATAGCTCCCTTTGGTGGCACACAGCCATATGCAGCCTATGGGATGAGTACAGGTTACACAAACCCAATAGAGTCTTATCACTGTTGGCAGGAGGCAGCCATTCCCTTTGCCCAAATCTCACATGGCTCCCTTCTTATTACCTCTTTGTGCATGATCATGCAACTGTGAATCTATTTTAACTCCCCCCCCCCTTCTCATCCATCTGCCTTTTCCCTTCACAACTCTTGGGCTTAGCATTCTTCTTAATCCCTTACCAATGAAACTTTGTTTTTTCCTTGGCACAAGGGTAAAGAGAACAGTTCATTTGTGGATTGCATCCAGAAACAAGCTGACCTTTTGCGAACATTATTTGTATGATTATCCTTCATTCAATGGCCTCTTTGATTCTACAGGGGGATGTTGGCCTCCCTGGCCCTGCAGGACCACCTCCATCTACTGGGGAACTAGAATTCATGGGATTCCCCAAAGGAAAGAAAGGTTCCAAGGTAGTAAATGTTTACTTTAGGAAAAATTAATAGACCTTTTCCTGCTAATACTCAAATTCAAGTCTAATATTCAAAGTAACCTGAGTCAATTCCAAAAGAGGAGTAAGGGGTTTTTCTTTGGAAGGGAAGGTAAAACAGCTTTCTTCTGTCCTTTATGGAAAGAATTATGAAAATTCTGAGGGTTTTTTTTCTGGTGTGTAGATAGATATTAGTGACTTGTATCTGACTATTCATGTAGGAATTATTTTTTGAGTCTTCAATTTTTAATCTGCCAAATAACTTGAAACAGGCATTATACACTTGATTTTTTTTCCCTACAAACTCCAGACCTCTCAGTATTTAAATTGTCTACTAAATACATGAAGTATAAATCTTCCCTTTGGAGTTTTCACGTTAAAGAAGTTACTTGCCATCAAAGATTTAGTCTAAGGCCTTAAGTATAAGTCAGTGGTAGAGGGCTTGCACAAGGACATGGTTGTATTGGAGCCCTGGAGGAAAATAGTTGACTTTAAATACCATGAATATTGTTAAGAAGCAGCAGTAGATGATCGAATTTGCCTTACCTGAACCACCAAGGATTAAGGTTATATTTCATAATCTGTCCATTAGGATAAAATTATGTCGATGTTTGCTTTTCAATGGTTCTAGTCTGCTGAAGGCCACAGATATCTTTCAGGGGCCTGCATTCCCTTCCTTCCTTCCTGAGCTTCCTTTAAATTTTGTGATTATATTTCCATAGTGAAGGGGCCCAAATGGAAACATATCAAGTCTCACTTCTTTAATTTTGTTTTTGTGGACAACCCCAGTTCCCTCTAGCTTTATATTGGGAAAATTCTTGATTTGGGACCAATCTAAGTGTATGTAGGATGATTTTATTTTTTTACCCCTTCAATCCATCCCTAAACCATAGGGGGCTTTTCGGTGGCCTATGTAAGATAAATTAGCAGTTCAGAGAGAGAGAGAGACATTAGAATATTATATGTCTCTTCCCAAATTTTGATTCTTAACATCTGTTTGATGCCATTCTCTTCTTTGTAGCCTATATTTTTAAAGCAGCTTCTTCCTCCAGAAATGCAACAACTAACCATTTTTCTATCTCCCAGCCTCCCTCCCCGCCCCCCAGGTTGAAATTATGTATCAGTCATTGAATTTCCATATGCCAAGGAGCTCTCTAAACTAAGGCATCCCAGCAAGCATATAGATCTACACCACTGTCCTGTAGTGTGATAGTCACACTTCCTGGCTCCCTACAGAGCAGTCAAAGTAGTTTGAATGAGCATCTATCCTTCATGTTCTTGCTTTTTGTGGCTACTCATTAGCCTTTGGTTAATTTTTCAGGGTGAGCCAGGGCCTCCAGGTTTCCCAGGAATGAGTGGCCCTCCAGGTGTCCCGGTAAGTCTTAATTTGTAAATATGCATTCAGGGTCTGATTAAATTAAAAGCACAGTATGCCTACCAGGAAGATCTCCTCCCATGGTTATTGCTGTGAATGTTACCATCTTCACCGAAGGCCTTGAAAGAAATAGCCTTGTTTTCTGATCTAGGGGAACGTTTAACCTAACTCTCCGTGAAGTTTTTTAGATGCTAACAGCCCAAACTTTAGAGTTAGAACAGACCTAGGCTTGACTTCTGGGTCAAGAATCTCTTAATACTTCTGAGGACAGCAATGGACTATATCTGAAGATTAAATGAGATTGCCCACACTAGAGAAAAGTTTGTACACAGCTGACACTTATCAAATGTTCAGTAAACAGTATCTTTTCTGAGTAATCCTATCTTTACTTTCCGATCTGCCTTTCTAGCTTAGATGCTTACATGCAACAGATGTCAGAGGCTTCTATGTGCCAGGTTTTCTACTGAACTCAGAGGCTATAAGAGCAACTAAATAAAAGTTCCTCTCTGTCCTTGAGATTACATTCTAATAGAAAACCGATAATGTGGAAAATGAGATGAATCAATAGCAAAAGCAGGAGTTCATGGCATGGCTCATTGTATACTGTTTGCCTTGCATTCCCAGGCCCTGGGTTCTATTCCCACCAGCACAAAGAAAACAAAGCAAAAACAAGTCCATACAATGGTGATATATAAAAGATGGAAGAGCACTGGACTGAGCACAGGGTCCCCAATGAAGGAGCTAGAGAAAGGAGCCAAGAAGATGAAGGGGGTTTGCAGCCCCATAGGAGGAACAGCAATATGAACTAACCAGTACCCCCCAGAGGTCCTTGGGACTAAACCACCAACCAAAGAGTACACATGGAGGGACTCATGGCTCCAGCTGCATATGTAGCAGAGGATGGCCTAGTCAGTCATCAATGGGAAAAGAGGCCCTTGGTCCTGTGAAGGCTCTATGCCCCAATGTAGGGAAATGCCAGGGCCAGGAAGCAAATGTGGGTGGGTTGGTAAGCAGCAGGAGGGGGGAAGGAATAGGGGGTTTTCGAAGGGGAAGCCAGGAAAGGAGACAACATTTGAAATGTAAATAATGTAAATATCTAATAAAAAAGATAGAAGAGGGTTGCAGTGATGGAGTCTAGATGAGAAAACACTTGGGAGAGAGTGGTCAACAAGAGCCTCTCTGAAAGAAGTCCTATATAAGCTGAGAACTGTATAATATGAAGTAACAGGTCATGTGAATATTATATAAAGTGTTTGTAGGCTGGAGGGTACCATAAATACCAACACCTGAGGTTGAGTTGCTCAGCACTTCAGAGGCACAGCAAGGTGAGTGGTCAGAGCCCAGTATGGTAGCACATAACTATAGTCCCATCAATTAGGAGGCTGAGGCAGAAGGATCACCATGATTTCGAAGAAACCATGCGCAACACTGCAAGACCATACCTGAAAAATCGAAATTAAATAGCCAAGTGGAAAGGAAAGGACAAACTGAAAGATGCCAACAAACAAGCAGAGACTTTGGTGTCAGGTCACAGCCAGCTTCAGAAGTCGATTGTGGCTTTTATTTGGAGTGTCATGAGAAGCTATTTGTGTGTGTGTGTACACACCTTTGTTTGTATGTACACATTCATTTATGTAAACATGTGTGGAAGCCCAAATCTGGCACTGGATATCTTCATAGATGGCTCTTCACTTTGTTTATTGAGGCAGGGTCTCTAGCAGAACCACAGCTGTCCTAGTGATCTCTCCTTCCTTTATGTTCCGTATTTCTCAAAAATAAGGACTTTTTGAAAACTTGACAATTAGTTATTATATAATAGTAACTGAGCAGGCAGAGATCTGTGATCACCAATATAGTTTCCAGGTTCCTTGTTTACGTGAGAACCCAAATGAGGCCACAGTATTACATTTGGTCATCTGTTAACGTGTCACAAAATGTGTTCAGAAGACGCTGACAAAATTTTCAAAGATTTGGGATAGGGACTCGAAGAAAGTAGAAGAATCCAAGATAACAAGACCTATCCCCCCACCTACCTGCACACTGGGAATAACTGTGGACTCTAGTCCTTGCTGGTAGTACTTTGAACTACTTGGTGTCTCACTGAGTGATTAGGAAGTACAGCCAGAGGAGCCAGTAGTACAGATTGCTTCTAGCAGGGTTACTGTTACCCCACAGAAACAAAGGGGCATAGAGAATCATTTGTTCTATGCCTTTGATTTTAATTAGTTTTGCAGCTAGTGAATGAGAAAGGAAGTGCGCCCTGGTGTAGGAGGTAGAACACCCCCACCTTAGACTCCACTCCAGCTCTGGAACTTTGGAAAACTGCTGAAATATTTTCTGTATGTGTGCAATACAGCAGCGGTTATAGCCAGTCTTCTTTCTGAGGCCCAAATTGCACTGTGTTGAAGATTTTTTTTGTTTGTTTGTTTTTTTACAAAGCTTTGCCATGTAACGATATAATCTGTAGCTATATATGGCTACCGAGCTCTTAAAAGGTGGCTCATTCAAAATGAGATGATTTGTACTGCAAGCGAATACACACTGGATCTCAAAAACACCAGTGGGGAAAGAGTAATTTGAGACAGTTCCTATTTATTGTGGATTTGGATAACCATTAAAATCATTATTTCCTTTTTAAAATACAGCTACTGGAAAATTGCAAATATGATAGTATATTTGTATCACATGACATTTTTCAAGGAGGTTTGGAGAAAAGGATTGCACTAGTCTCTGTGGAGTATTTTGTATAGACTCTAGTCACCTGGCACCATCCCTGGGAAGTGAGTGAGTGAGTCCAGGTTGGCCCCTCTTGCCCGGTAGAGGACACCATTCCCTAAGCAGGGAAAGAGCCATCTCCAAAGACACATAGCTACTTAGAGAGCTGAGACTGCCGCTCATTATTGAATTTTGTTGTTTTTGCTTCATAGTTGTTTTTTTTTCTTTTCTCAGAATGAATAAGTGTTGTTTAATCATTTTTAGCCAATTCTTTTTTTTCCTTTTACTGAAATGGATTTCTTTCTCACATAATAAGCCCTAATTACAATTCCCCTTCCCTTCACTCCTCCAGTCCCTCCCCACATTCCTTCCCATTTCGCTTCTATTCCCTTTTTGTCTCCCATTAGAAAACAAACAGGCTTCTAAGACATAATAATAAAATGTAATAAAATAGAATAAAACAAACAAACAAAAAGAAAACAGTGGAACTGTACAAAAACACACACACACAGAGAAGAAAAAGAGCTTAAGACAGAGATCCACTCATTCACAAACTCACAAATCCCATAAATATAAAATCGCTAAGCTAGAAGCCATAATATACACACAGAGGACCTGGTGCAGAAGTACAGGCCCTGATTCCGTTCAGTATTGTTGAATGCTGGCAGTATAGAATTTGTTTTCTCATACCATACTGCCCCCTGCAGTCCAGTTCACTATTGTCACCCAGAGGAGGTGTTTGGGCTCTAAAGATTTAATGATCTCTGCTGCTCTGGGATTTGGGATTCACTGACTCACGCTCCCTCCCTCCTCTTTTCTGTACTTAGACCTGGGAGGGTTTCCTCCACTGCAGTATGGACGCATTCCCTTTATGCCTGTAAAAGAGACTGGCTGACTACAATATGCGATGAGAAATCACAGTACTGTTCTCAGCGCAGTATTTTCAATGTTTCACAGTTCTGGTTGAAAAACAGAAACCCTAGCTGGAAAAAAAAAAAAGCATCAAAGCTGGGAAATGCCTCTTTTTACATATCACATCGTATTGCATAGAACAGAAACCAAGGATGCGGTTCTCAGCTCACCACTACATGGATTCAGTGGTTGACAGTAGCTAAATCATAAACTGCCTTCACTCATAATTCTATCTACCTGCTTACTGTGGATGCTCGTGAATGCCTTACTACGCCTAACAGGAAAGTTACCAGAGGAAAGCTGAGAGCACATGTGAACTATCATGAGGTTTTCAAACCTAAAGCCTCCATCACACCAGCTTTCCATAACCAATGCTTACTGAAAAACAAGGCCCTGTGGAGGACAGAAATCTCCTGGGAATCCAAAGTAGTCCCCTTTCTTCCCACTGTAGCTGGAATCTTTGCAGGAGATAAAAATGCCCAATCTGACAGATGTATGCCTTATCTCTTGCACCCTCAGCGGTTAAGAAAGAAAAAAAAAATCCCCAATTTTCTGGCTTTGTCCCAGCTTCACTCACTTCACCTCGCTTGTCTCCAGCTGCATGCTCACACTTGTAGGTCCTTCCATGGAGGTTGTCAGAATTATATACACAAGTGCCCTTTATTCAGGGACTATAGACACATAGGGGAAGCTAGGATGGCAATGTTCAGGGAGAGATCAGAGATGAAACTTTCAAATCCTGAGGGTTTAAGTAGTCAGTAGATCTGAGGGAATTCCTGAGTAGATGGAGCTCTCTGAGTCTCCTCAGAAACAAAAAGCAGCACCAGGAACTGGTGGGATGGGGCAGGGGGTCTGGAAAGCTAAGCTAGTGCACTAAGAAGTCTTCTGGGCTGTGGAGGAGAAGGAGGACGGGGGACGCTGTGGCGGGCCTGTTTGAGTCAAGGCCAACAGTAAAGGGTCAGGTCCCAGGATATCCATCTAGAACAGCTTGTTCAGCAGGGTCTCTAAACAGTGCCTCCCTGTGCTGGGAGGCAAGCTGAAACCATGGCCCAGGAGCTTGCCAAGTCATTTATCTTTTATTGGCTCTAATATAGAGAGAAAGTGGAGAGAGAGGAAGACAAGAAAGAAAAGAAAAGGGGGGAAAGGAAAGAAATGAAAAGAAAAGAAAAGAAAAGAAAAGAAAAGAAAAGAAAAGGAGAGAGGGGAGGGAGATTTCCTGTTTTCATTTTTCACATTTATTTCTCTTCATATTTTTCACAAACTCTGGACCTCAAAAAGGTGAAAAAGTACAGGTTCCCCCACTCTTTGAAGATGTAAAACACCCCCTTCTATTTATACTCCTGGGAAAAACAGATAGGACATGTTACAGTTGTTAAGCATGTTGTTGTTATTGTTGTTGTTGTTGTTGTTTACCATTTGCCATAGTTTTATTCTTTGTGTCACTATTATTGCAGTTAATTCAGCAAGTATTTACCGGACCACTTTGCACATGTGCAGTTGGCAATAACATGCTTCACAGGGAGACAGGAACGACCATAAGGAAGGTTTTCTACTTACAAGACTTTCTTACATTTAGTCTTGGTGACTAAAGAGTTTGGGGCAGACTAGAACATTTTTGGACAGGTCAGGGAAGGTTATTGGATTATTCAACCTTAGAGACCACTAGATATATTCCACTAGGTGGCAGCACAGGTTGTGGGGGGTTGTTGTTTTGTTTTGTTTTTCAAGTTTTTAGGTTTTTCAAGACAAGGGGTTGTGTGTGTGTGTGTGTGTGTGTGTGTGTGTGTGTGTGTGTGTGTGTGTGTGTAACCTGAGCCATCCTGGAACTAGTTCTGTAGACCAGGCTGGCCTCGAATCACATCTGCCTGAGTCTGCCTCCTGAGTGCTGGGATTAAGGACAAGTGCCACCATCATACCTGTCTTGGTTTCTGATTTGAAATATGGAGGTGGAAGAGGCTAAGATTTCAAAGAAGTTGCATTTTTAAATCACATTGTTATTTAACATTTGAGAATTTCGTAGAATATATTTTGATTACATTCATTCCCTTCCCCCAACTCCTCCCAGCTGCATTCCCACCTTCTACTCATCCAACTTCATGTTCTTGTGGCTGGCCATGGTGGCGCACGCCCTTGATCCCAGCACTTGGGAGGCAGAGGCAGATGAATTTCTGAGTTCAAGGCCAGCCAGACCAGTCAGAGCTATACAGAGAAACTCTGTCTCAAAAAATCAAAAAACCAAAAAAAAAAAAAAAAAAAAAAAAAAAAGTGGATCTGGGGAGTCCAGACTGGGCTGGGTGAAATTTATTTTAAATTGGACACTGCATGAGCACTGTCTTAGTTAGGGTTTTACTGATGTGAACAGACACCATGACCAAGGCAACTCTTATAAGGACAAAGTTTGCTTGCCACTGGCTTTCTGGTTCAGAGGCAGGAGCATGGCAGCATCCAGGCAGGCATGGTGCAGAAGGAGCTGAGAGTTCTACAACTTCATCTGAAAGCTGCTGGTGGAAGACTGTCTTCTAGGCAGCTAGGATGAGGATCTTAAGCCCATGTCCACAGTGACACACCTCCTCTAACAAGGCCACACCTCCTAATAGTGCCACTCTCTGTGCCAAGCATATACAAACCATCACAAGGGCTAAATTCTGTCAAGGCAGAGAAAGAAAAGGAGAAGTAGTAACAGAAGCCCTGTTTGAACTGTACCCCTCAAAGATACCCTCCCCTCAATGAAGAGGCAATAGAAGACCCACAATTGATTTTTTTTAACTCCCAAGTCTACAAGGAGACACAGGAATATTCATCCAGGTTGCAGTACTTGTAGTAATACACAGATTATTTAAAAAGTAGAAAAAGGTACAGATGTGTCCTCATACCAGCTGAGTCAGGTGACACCAAAGGAAAAGTGAGAGATATGCCACATCAACAGTTAGCATCTTTTGACAAGCTTATAGTTGAGAAAGCTATATTTCCTCCATTTTTTTTTTTTTTTTTTTTTTTTTTTGGTTTTTGAGACAGAGTTTCTCTGTATAGCCCTGGCTGTCCTGGAACTCACTCTGTAGACCAGGCTGGCCTCGAACTCAGAAATCCGCCTGCCTCTGCCTCCTGAGTGCTGGGACTAGAGGCGTGCGCCACCACGCCCAGCTTCCTCCTTTGCTCTTAAAATGGGAATAAATGCTTCTTGATAAAAATCTATGCTCCAATAAGTATAATTTTAAACAGCCCACCAATGACTTAAGTTTCCCATGAAACACTTTATTCACTTTGGTAATGACTATTTCTATAACTTGGGGGCCTAGATGTTGGCTCTGGACCCAGACTTGACAAGGTTCTCTCTCAGTCTGCTTCTTAAATTTCCTGTTTGTCTCTAGGAAGCCCACAAATGAAATCCATGGCTGTAAGCCCTCAGTTATTGTAAGCAACGCAAAACGAACTAATTACCACTTAACAAGCCCCTTTGGTTTACTCCTAGCATGTGACAAGGTACTTAAAAGTACCAGTAAGGAGCTGTTGATTGAACTAGCTTTCCCATGGAAAAAAGATGCTGTAGTTCTTGTATGTAAATGTCTTCCTTCTAGTAGAGATTCCCAAACATTTAGACAATCTTCCATTGTTTTGTCAGAGTCAAGTTCCTAGATGGCAAAATGCAGCTGCTTCTCATAGAAAGGGCTCTGGAGTCATAGAAGACATAGCTTTCTCATTGATTCTTATCCTTTCTGGAAATTACTTTCCTGGTCTGTAAAATCAGTGTGGGTGTTTAGGCACGTTTTTTATTCCCTTTCTGTTAGCTCATGATACTACAAGAGCATGCAACAGTGTTTTAGAGAAAAAGGAGTTACTTCTAGAAGCATTCAATGAATAGTCTAAAAAACATAGAGCAATCCCTAAGGAATCAGTAGAGCTAGCTTGAAGTTGCCTCCTTCCTTTGAATGGAACCAGTCAACCGGTGAGGGATTGATTGATTGATTGATTGATTGACTAACTAATTGATTCATTGGTTGTGTGATTGAGATACAGTCTTGCTAAGTAGCTTTGGCTTTCCTGGCATTCACAATGTAGCCCAAACTGGCCTCAGATTCTTCTTTTGCCATCTCACAATCTTTCTTCCTTTGCCTCCAAAGAGCTGGAATTACAAGTATATGCCACCACATCATCCCAATGAGAAAATGAGTGTTATAATTTGTGACTTCTCTTTTCCTTCAGGAATTTGGATCTACTGGAGAAAAAGGAGAAAAGGGGATTCTTGGTTTGCCAGGACCTAGGGTATGAACCCAGTGTCATTTGCCTGTGTTTGTCAAGTCCCCTAATCTGTTTCTTTTCTTTTTTGAAAGCGATGTAGCACTTTCTTGTCTTCATATTATTTCTTCTTTAGTCCTTTGCTTATGTAACTTGATGGCTAGCTAAGATTCTTTTATTTCTCTTCTCAACTTTCTGGCAGGCTTGCCCCTCCACTTATCCCCATTCTCTTGACTGAATGGCTTCCTTGAATAAGGAATGATGTAACCACTACACCTAGGTGGCTGCATAGTCTACTTAGCATTTCTGACATTCATATATAATTTTCTCATGAGCTAAATAATGATGCATATGCTTTCTTGCTTTTATTCTATTATGCTCTAAGAGAATACAGGCAAGAAGTAGAACAGGAATAGAAGAGAGCCAAGTGTAATCTTTCTAGGACATAAACAAATCTGGAAACTTCTAGAACAAAGTGAATAATGTTTGGAGTCAGCACTTTCTAAAATTATCTTATTTTGAGTGGAGACATAATTATCATTCCTTCTGATTTTTAGCTCTCAGAAACTGATACCTTGGATTATAAGAAATTGGTCAACTTTTATTTTACATAAGCATGTTGTAGAAAATTGTGCTTTTATTTTGTCTAAGAGGATATTAAGTCTCTTTCAGTATTTAGCAATACCTCATTGCTCTGCCATTTCTTTATCTACTATCCCTTATCTTTTGTCTTGAAAAAACTCATAAGCACTGACAGAGAATATGTTTGTGGTAGCAGACAAGAGGTCGCCTGATGCTCTATCTAGAATCCTCTGACTTGGAACTGATACAGCTAAGTATAATACCATCCAATCCCTCTACTAAGGGCCTTCTGATATTTCTGTTTACTTAGCTCTTTAAAAATGTTCCAGGAAGCTATTCATCCTAGTAAAATAATGCTCAGAAAGAAGTCATTTAAGCCAAGTCTAGGACGATTTTCTTACCTAGGTTTAGTTACTATGCATAACTTTGTTGTGTGAGCCTGGCAGGTTTTGTTCCCTAGTTTGATCTATTCATCTTTCTAAGGTGTGGTTCTTCGATTCACAGGGTCCCATGGGTTCAGAAGGAATACAAGGCCATCCAGGGAGACAGGTATTTTGAGTAACATCCATAAAGCCTTGATATACAAAATCTAATCAAAAGGTCATTTTGCTTTCCTTAACCTGGCCAAATGGAAATATTGCTTATAATGCAAATCATCCACTCTTTAATAACATAATTTTATAATTCTAGGGACTCTCTTTTTTGTTGTTATTTTGTTGTTTTTCACCCAAAAGGATAGATAACCACTGTTAGGTTACATTTTCTGTTTTGCCATGCCATAGTACAGTAATGTATGGTAGCATGTTTTCAAGGGCTAGCAAGGCTAGCCTGCTTGTACCTACACTCCATTGACTCTTGTGCACTTTAATATGCAAGTTGACTACCAGATGCTATATTGTCATCTGGAGAAATTTACAAAGCTGTACATACTCTGAATGACTGAGAAATCCCTGTACAAATTGCCCTAGCCCAAACCACAGGCCAGCAGACATTATGTACTTTATGTGGACTTGGTAATACCTATGTTTCTATTACAGGGAAAGAAGGGGACTTCAGGTTTTCCTGGGATTAACGGGTTCCCAGGAATTAAGGTAATATCATTGGGAAGTACAACTCCCAGATTTGAGAAGTGAAAAAATGAGTGATTCCTATAAATGCCTACTTATGAAATAGAGTATTTTTAATATCTTGATGTTTTAGATGTCATCTTATTTTCAAAAGAAATGCATATACCCCATGCTGTACATAAACCTGGTAACCATTCCCCAGATGTCACCAACACTTAGCATTTAAAATCCTCTACTGACAATGCATCCTCTTATTGCTTACCTTAACACCCACTCTGGGTATTTCTCTGAATAAGATTTTAGTTGCTGAGTCTGTATTTGCGGAGATTAGGACTCTTTCGACTCCCTTGCCATTATTCACACAAGGGTAGTAGCCTTTAGAATCTTGGGCCTGCTGAGAGCAGAAGAAAAAGATTGACATTCAGTTTTCTCCTTAGCTATTTTATCTGTGTTGTGATACATTTCCCAGGTCCAGAAACAGACTGTCTTGCAGTGGTGTTGCAAAACAAAACTGAGTGCACTAGTTCTTGGCAAATTTGCAGATCAAATTTGCAGATCTGGCTACCTTATGTTACCTTCATCTTTGATTTATTGTTCTTAGAAGTTAACCTCTGGAAATCAGGAGTCAAGGAGCAAAGGACTTTCTACTTTTCTGGGGTCTTGCTTTGAAGGCAAGTAGATTTTAGGTGATGGAGTCAAGACATCTTTTGTGTTCAATTTATTTAATATTTTCAGGGTGAAAAGGGAGACATTGGTGTTCGAGGCCCAGACAGTTTCACTGATGCAGATGGCGCTGTGATCTCAGGTGCAATTCTTTGTTGATTTGATTGGAGAAGAAAAGAGAAAGTGTTCAATTCTGTATCTCCTATAATTGTTGAAAAGATACATTGTCAGCCACTGGATTGACTGGATTTCTGACAGTATCAAGGGCCACTCACAGGTCCTGAATTTACTGAATGAATGGGATTACAAATTCTTAAGCAGACAAGCCAAGTCAAGCCTCCGTTTGTGTGTGTGTGTGTGTGTGTGTGTGTGTGTGTGTGTGTGTGTGTGTGTGTGTGTGTTGATCCATCAAGATGAGATTTTGGACTTTCCTAAGCCTGAATTAAGTTGGCAGAAAGGTTCCCCTGGCAATGCTTAGAGAGGGATTGATATCCTCCTCAGCTGGGTTGCCTTTAGCCTAAGACTATAGAGTATGCAGGGTTTCATGTAGATAATCCCAAGCAGGCTGCTGATCTAGTTGCTAAGAGACCTGAGAAGGATGATACTTAGAAAGTTTGTTCTTCAGTCCTTATCCTAGTCACTGGGTATGGTCTACTCTTCCTTTCTGCCTCTACCAAAGATCTAAACACTCAATGTTGATAACAGCTTTGTGAGCTCTACTCCCAGGAAACCTGTGGCAATAAGTGTTTGCTAACCATCTTAATCTCAACAGTAGACATTTAAGGCAAGAACAGTAGAAGAACCTTCCTAGTACTTTCTAGGTCTTGTCAGAAAAGTAAGGCTCTAACAAGACCAGGTTTGAGGTACTAATAGTAACTTGCTATGATGATTTGTGTTTGTAATTCCAGACCTTGGAAGTCTGAAACAGGAGGAAAGTAAATTCAAGGATTCTATGAGATCCAGTTAAAAAGTAAAAGAGTAGCAGAGCCTTCTCTCTGGTCAATTAAGACCATTAGCATCTCTTATCAGGCATTTTGCAGCAAGTGTGATCCACTATTTACTCCTTTTTTCACTGTAATGTCAGGTTATCCTGGAGACCCTGGTGTGCTGGGCCTTCCAGGCCTTAGAGGAGATGAAGGCGTCCAAGGCCAACGTGGCCCTTCTGGAACCCCTGGCCTCCCATCATTAACAGGTGAAACAGACTAATCCACTCTCTGCATTGAATAGTCTGTACTCTAAATCCTAGCATCTTCCTCTGTAACTGGGAATCCAATAATATGTCTAGCCAAGGTCAAAAGAAAGATAGACTGGTCAGTAAATTCTCCAATGACTAGCTCAAAGCTAGTGTATGTGTAGAGAGGGCCTAGGTAAGCAGCTTCCCTTGAGATAAATGAGGATCACAGATGGAAAGACAATTCCAGAGTGCCATTGAGGCTGGAAGTAACTAGAGATCTGGGTGGGGTGGTTGAAGCCCTCTCACTCTTCACTGGATATGCCATCTAATCTTATACTTGCCAAGAGTTTTTAACAGACGAGAAGCTGGCCATGCCTGAATCCTCAAGGTGGCTACTAAAAGCCTTCATGGGGCGGGGGTGGGGGTGGGGACTAAAGGTATAGCTCAGTTGAAGATAATTCCTTGGCTTGTGCAAAGCAATGGGTTCTATTCTCAACATGAGACAGTTAGAATATAGAGATATGGATGTTATACTAGATAGATAGTTAGATAGATAGATAGATAGATAGATAGATAGATAGATAGTAGATAGATGATAGATAGTAGATAGATAGATGATAGATAAGATAGGATAGGAGAGGAGAGGATAGGTCTGTACCCAGGCCCTCCTATGGACTTAGATGTAGCACAAAATGCCCCCAGCATCCTATGGATGATACCCTTGAACCACACAATGCAGGAGCTGTAAGCCATTCCATATGGCAGAGAAAGAGCATGCCAGAATCTAGAAGACAGAGCTGTCCCTAGTCTAAACCCTCAGATGTGGATCTAGTAACATCACTAGTCTCTAAATTCCTTAGAGAGGAGCTTCTGTAAGGATATTTGTGTTTCTAAGGCAGCCATTCATAGGAGACCCAGCTGGACCCAGCACCTAAGTAGAACAAATGGAACAGTGAGAGACTGGAAACCTAGCTTTCCCTCACATGTTAACAACCACAGTTTCTCAGGCAGTTAGGCTAACTGATCCCCAAAAACTTTCCTAACTCTCATGAAAGAGAAGAGCAATTGGTTTCCCAAATTCTTCCCTTGTGTTCTTTTGTAAACACACTGCTGATCAGAATCTACCCAAATAGTAGGGTGCTATGGTGAGCATTTTTGTGTGGGCTTATCCTTCCAGGTCTTCCAGGTGCCCTAGGGCCTCAGGGATTTCCTGGCCTGAAAGGAGACCAAGGAAACTCAGGACGTACCACCTTTGGAGAAGCTGGCCTACCTGGCAGGGTTGGTTTACCAGGTTTACCAGGCCTGCCAGGCCCATCAGGCCCACCTGGTAAGTTATTCCTTCTTTAAAAAAAATTTTTGAGACAGTTATGATCTAGAACCACTCTGATTTTTAGGGGTTCCCTCACAGGAGAAACAGTTCAGCCATGATAGCTAATTGCAGTGGGACAGTGTATCAATTAGAGGTTTAGTCCATTATCATAATGCAAGGAAGAATGGCAGCACCCCTCCAGACAAGGTGCTAGAGAAGAAGCCCGGAGTTCTGCAACCTGATCCAACTGCAGCCAGGAAAAAGACTGTCTGATGGGCAGCTTAGAAGGAGGATATTTTTTTGCATAGGGTTTAGCCTGAGCATAGGATCTCAAAGCCTATGTGACACACTTCCTCCAACAAGGCCACACCTCTTACTATAGTGTCATTTCCCATGGGCCAAGCTTATTCCAACCACCACAGGCAGCAATGAGAAGTCCTACTTCATCTGTGTTGGCTTCACCTTTACTGACAGCAACAGCACTGGAGTGTGCATTTGGTTACAAGATGACCAAGGTGGCACCCTGATGAGGGAGCAAGCACTAGCTTCTGTACTCATCATCCTTCTGTCGTACACAGCTCTTAGTGCCCACAGCACCCCCTGCACCACTCTCTACCCGTCCCACTACATACCCCCCTCACCACCAGGACTTTGGCTTACCAGGTTCTAGGGAAGCAGAACTGGATTTTCTGGGTTTGCTGTACTCAACAGAGTTACAGGTAGGTGGGCTGAGAATCTGAAGGAGGAGAAGCTATGCCTAGATCCTCAAGGTATCTGCTAAAATCCTTTATGAGGCTAGATATGTAGTCCAGTTTGATAAAGTTTTCTTGGCATGTGCAAGGCAATGAGTTCTATTCCCAGAATGAGATAGATAGATAGATAGATAGATAGATAGATAGATAGATATAAAATATGCATAGATAATAGATATGCTTATCTACGTAGGTGGGATTCTGGGTTGTGAGAAAAAGGCTAGAAGTATTGCCCAGTTTATTTGCAGTCTAATCCTCTGACAACTGCTACTGGCACCTGCTCCCTCTTTTTCCCAGAGGAAACTTTCTGGGATAGAGACTGGCACTGCTGAGTTATTGAGTTACTATGTTCATCTCTGAGTGCCCAGAATCTACTACAGTGTGTGGAACATAACAGTCATCATTCTGCTAGTAGAGTGAATGAAGCCAAATGAGAGTTCTTCCCTGCAGACTTGGCAGGAATCTTAGGCTGGGATTTTTTTTTCCCTCCTACTCTACTCTGTGTGTTGAGCTTCAAGGACCCAAGTCTTCAAGATTAAGGTGAGTACTTAGGCTTACATCAACCTCTAACCTTTTGCATTCTCTTAAACTCTGCAGGTCGCACATTTGAGACTGGACATCTGTCCAACATAGAGCCTGGGTTCCCTGGTCTCCAAGGAGAACAAGGTCCAAAAGGACATCAAGGCCTCAAAGGAGTAAAAGGTCATTTTGTTTGTCTCCTCCCCCCCCCCCACCCCCCCCCCCACACAAATCCCTAGAGAGGCTTTAAAGGGATCTATCACAGCAATAGCCTTGAGAATCTGAATGTAACCTCTTGAGAGGTTATGGTATAAGACTGTTAGAAGTGCTCTAATTAGGGCTCTCAGAATGAAGCTGGCAATGGAGGTCACACAGGACAAAAAGAAGTTTTCCACCCCTCAAGCCTACTGAAGCTATTGTTAGCATCTCAGGGTGCTGACCATCACCTCTAATCCCAATTTGCAAGACTTTAGCTAAACACTGCTTCCCAACACCATTAATGTGAGGACTCTATGTAGGTTAAGAGTGAGGCATAGAAAAAGCCACCTGGCTCCAATAAAGTGAACAGGGTCCTGGCAAGCTGCCTTATAAACCAGTATCACAAGTGCTTTATCCAAATTGACTATGCCTATTCCAAATGCTTGGGATCAGAAACGCTTCAGAATTAGTAGTCTTTGGACTTTGAAATATTTACATAGACTTTCCCAGATAATCATTCCTAATATGAAAAAATCCAAAATCTCCCTTGCTTAGGATTTCAGAGCATTTGTGCTCAGTCTTTCTTTACTAGTCTGAAGAACAGGAAATGCTCTCAGAGTTTCCAAGATCTCAGTTTTCTAAGAGTAAGAAGAGATCCTTTGGAATCAGAGGGGAATGCAGCCATCCACAGTTGTCACTTCTCACTCTGGAGACAATGCTCATGCAATCTCTGTAGATTGTTAGGTTGCGTACTTATGACTCCTTTGCCTATCTTCCAAAGTGCTTTGCTGTAACTGAGTTGGATGGTGCACACTTGTAATCAATCCTGCTAGAAGCAGAAGGATCAGAAATTCAAGGTCATCCTCAGCTACATGAGTTTGAGGCCAACCAGCACACATGAGACCTGTTTTGTTTTTTTTTTAATGCACTTCTCTGAAACTCATATCATCAAGTATATACATAAGTACATGTATAGAATTAGATTCTAGCTTCCAAGTTACCTAAGTAGCAATTTATGGTCCTCAGCATGTGACTCACTAATAGCCGGACCTCATCTCAGACTAGTAAAAACAGACTCAGTAACACAGATGCCTTCTGATGGCACTGAGCTTGGTCTGAGTCTCGGAAAGCTGTCTGATTTCCACCCAAGGGAGGCTAACTAAGCCACTCTTTTCCATGAGTTTATTTGATGTAGTCTGTTTTTCCTTCAGGAGACTCTGGTTTTTGTGCTTGTGAAGGTGGTGCCCCCAACATTGGACCACATGGGGAACCAGGTCTGCCTGGGATACAAGGTCCCATTGGTCTACAGGGTTTTAAGGGGACTAAAGGAGATCCAGGCTCAAGGGGAGCATCTGGTCCTGCAGGGACGCCAGTAAGTCTTCCGTAAGGTCTTTGGCACAGAGGGAGGAATGGAGGATTTCAAGTGTTCTTCGCTCCCTATCAACCACTTTCCTAAGACACATGAAACAAAGAGGAGTAAAACAAATCTGTGACAACAATCTCAGGGAGATTTTTGCTTAAACTCTTGCAGTTAGTCAAATAAATTCTTGTTTACCCTTGGCAAGTAACAAATTGCAGTGTTAATCGGGTACACAAGAAACTCCCTCAACAATGGAAAAGCTACAAGCACTCATTTTTAAGTCTAAGCTCTAATTGGAAATTGTGTTGCTGGAGGAAATGGAGGAAAATTTTTCACAGGGAGCAATTTGAGAGCAACTTAGAAAATGAACAAAACCAAAACAAATCTATGGGCTTTTGATGTGTCAACATGAAGAAATCTGACCAGAAGGTCTCTAAAGTCTCTTTGTTTCCCTCCTTCCTTTCCTCATGCCTGACTGGGTGATGCTGCTTAGGGGTTAACATAAAGCTCAGTCCTCATAGATTTCAAAATTTAGAAAAGATACAGGAAATGTGAAGTAATTACCCAAGACAGCAACATAATCACATGCCCAGAAGAGTGTTAACAATATCCTCAAAGTACCTGTTTTAGGTCATATCTTTGCTAAGCTATGAAGGCTGTACCTCCCGATTATTGTCTTTTGTTTCATTGTCAGGGGCTATTTGGACCTAGAGGTCAGACTGGCCTCAAAGGAAAGAAAGGAGAACCAACTGTCAGTAGAGGATCAAAAATGTCAGGGGACAAAGGTGACCCTGGTCCTCAGGGTACCCCAGGTTTGGCAGGAACTCCGGGCAAGGATGGAAGACCAGGTTTACCAGGCCTCCCAGGCATTCAGGTAAATGGATCATTCTTGGATGGTTAGCCCTATCAACCACCCTACTGGACTTAGGGACAATCTGCTGGTTATCACCTCATGGAATAAGATAGACTAGGGAACTTGAGTCCCCCGAAATGTTGACTCAATGCTTTATTTTCTATAAATATGACATTTTTTTCCCAGAATACTTATTGATAAGTGCTAGGAAGAGTTGAACACGTTCATTTAAAACAACTCAGCTTCTCAATAGCTCCTTCCTCCAAGATCAACAGTTGTTCATTCCCTGCTTTCTTCCCCTAGACCAGCAGTTCTCAACCTTCCTAATGCTGACAAATCTTTAATACAGTTAGTTCCTCATGTTGTGGTGGTCCCCAGCCATAGAGTTATTTCCATTGCTACTTTATAGCTGTAATTTGGCTACTGTTATGAACTGTAATGTAAATATCTGAGCTGTAAGTACTCTGAGGGTCATAACCCACAGATTGAGAACCACTGACTTAGCCCCATCTAGAACCTTTTATAAAGCTAGATTATCCAGAGTTGATAAGATCCGTTTTCTCTAAGAAAATTCAGAGGTTGATCAATAAACAACTAGAGTGATGGAGAATTTTCACAAAACATTGTTCACTAACTATCTCTTTCCTGTGGTTAGAAGCCTTTTCAGATAAGTCTTAAAATGATCTTTTGTCTTCTTTTTCTTTGTTCTCTAGGGAGATGGTGGGTCTGGCTTCCCAGGTGAAAGAGGGTTACCAGGACTTCCTGGTGAAAAAGGCCATGATGGTCCAATTGGACCACCAGGAATTGGGCTGCCAGGACCTCCTGGGCCCCGTGGACTTCCTGGAGATAAAGGAGTAGATGGGTTACCAGGGCAACAAGGCCTCCGTGGAGCTCAAGGTGAGTCATGTAATCAGATAGTTTTGGACTTGGAAAATCAACCTTTGTAAAATGCCTCTGACTCATATTATGAAATGCGTCATAAAAAAAAAAGAGAGATCTGGCTAGCTGTAATCACTCCAGTCAATCCTCAAGAGTTTTAAAATAGGAAATGGATCATAAGTGTTATGGTAAGTTCAGAAGGTAGAACAATGTGGATTTCAGCTCTGCTTAATGAGGACCCTGCTACTTGAGCTGTCTGAAATGTCACAGAGCTATCTAGACACTTTATGAGCTCATAGTCCATAGAAAAATTCAAGGAGAGGGTGGATGACTGTGTTTCTAATCAAAGTAGTTTGTGGAGAGTTTGATAAATAGTCCTCTAAGTTGTATGATCAGCAGACAAAAATGCTTTCCTATCTGACAGAATCTCAGATTGGTCAGAGATTCTAACCTAATCTTTATATGATACCTAACTTCCTCCCTTTAAATAAATTATTTTCCCACTTGGCATTTTGAGAATATAATAAGCAACACTCCTGATTGTATATTATGAAGGTCCCATACTATAACTTGTATTTTGTGCAGTCAGTACACTCCTTCATTGTTTCCAGTAGTGACATTACACTTCTTACTATTAGTGGCATCACACTTGTAATTGTCATCAAAGTTTAAAAAAATTGAGGTTATCTATTCTCACTTGGAAATGCCTCCCATTATTTCCTTTATCTTCTTGCTAGTAAGTTCTCATGATCCCATACTTAGTTTATCAAATACCTATGCGCTTTTGGAAAAGAAGGATGGATGGATGGGCAAAAGAAATTTCCTAAGTAGTTTCTCTTCTATTCCTTGCTGAGTTTCCCCAATTAAATTATACTTATACACATTGTAGACGATTAAATACCTTTTGCCATCTAGCCTTCCTTTGACTTCTACATGTTGTTATTATTGAAATTATGCCCACTTCTACTAGTGGTTTCCCCTTTAACAACGTTTCAAAGTCTCTAGCTTCTAAAGATGATGATACATCTTACTCTCACAACCTGCCAACAGAGTAGAACATTCCTTCTTGCAGAAGAAAAGCCCTTCCTAATAACCTTGAATGATTAAGAAATAAAAAATAAGATATTATATCTTATGTGTTCATATTTTAAAATCTATCTTGATATAATAATCATGATGGCATAGGCTAATACTGCATTCAAGATTCTTGAAACCAAAGCCCTTGAACAAGTTTGGGAAGCATTCTACTTCCCTAGGCCATATCTTATCAAACAATATTGGTTTTCCTTTGAGAACTTCTGGTTTCAACAATAGATTTACTTCTACTGTATTCCTCAGGGATATTAGTCATGTATTTTCTATTGCTCTTCAGCTGTTGATGGATCAATCATTCTAGGTCAGCCCATTTTAAAGGCAACCAGATTCTAAATTTAGTTACAGTGCATGATACCTATAAACTTGTACATCCTCAAGTCTTTTGGATATTATCAATGTTCTATTTCTTGGTTTGAGATGAGGCTGCATCAATGGGAAGAAACCTATGGGATCATTTCTATCTCAAATATTACTAGTTCCTGTACACAGAAAGTTCTCAGGAAGACAGAGCTAGTGAGCCTAGCCTGGAAGGAACCTTATATAGAAAAATCCACTTTTTGAAGTACCTGATTTTCAAACAAATACTTTATTTAGATTTTGTGTTGGGGTGTTATATGGTTGGTTGGTTGGTTGGTTGGTTGGTTGGTTGGTTGGTTGGTTGGTTGGTTTGAGACAGGGTCTCTCTACATGGTCCTGGGTGTCCTGGAACTCAGTATTACAGACTGGGCTGACCTTGAACTCACAGAGATCAGCCTGCCTCCACCTCCTGAGTACTGCGACTAAATGTTTATACCACTCCACACAGAAAATACTTCATTTAGAATGTTACCTTGTTTTTTCTCTATAGAAGCTGAATATAACTCACTAAAAATAGTATTCTTTCCAATCATTTAAACATAAATTTTGAGGCTTCTAGTTTATGTGTTATAGCCATTTCTGTTAGCACAAAAAGTAAGATGTTGTTCCTAAATGTTGCCTACACCTTCCAGTGGTAACCCAGTATTAAACATCTCCATTGGTAGTGAAGGGCATGTAGTCAATCAGAAGCTCTTCAGCCCAGTGATGTGAATTATTACAAACTTGGGTACATTGATAGCTTACGGTCCCCATAGAGGCTATGGCTCCATCTTCTCAACGTAATCTATCATTCAAGTTATTTCTCCAAGTGACTTCTGTATACTTGATCGTGTATGAGTACCAACACTCCACTCAATCCTCACGATTGAATGTGGTTGACAGGCATATCTGGGCTGTACACAAGACCTCCCTTAGGATTCAGCCAACATGTCTTGGTTTCATTTTTTTCTTTCCTTGATTGGTCTAGGTGATTATTGCTGTAGCAGGGGGGAATATTATTTACCTATTCACCTTTGTCTCTGACCCTCAGAGTGTCTTAAACTACATTGCACTTTTTTTTTTCTTTTGAGGCAGGGTAGTTGTGAGGCTGGGATGCAGAGGTTGCCACTGGCAACTGATACTACTTTAATGGTTCTTTAGCACATACTCCTGGGAACTATAGAAATGGGTATGCAGACTCTGAGAGGAGCTGATTTCCTTTATCTCACATGTTGATGGTTACCCATCTCTTAACTAATTATATTCTCTGAACTTATGGGGTATAACTTGCTTTCCAAGATGTATGTGCAAGGAGTCAAATAATTCTGATCTCTATTATTTGGTCTCAGAACAAATAGAAAGGATAGACTTGAAAACTAGAGTTGCTTTATATTCTAAAGATGAATTTTGGCATTAATGGTGAAAAATCTGAATAATGTGGTCATCTGTTGCACTTCTAAAGTATAATACGGCTAGAGCTGACTTCTGCTTTATTGAGAGTGGTCTGAATTCAGAAATGGGAATCCCAAAACATGGCAATAAGTGATAAAAACCAGATCTGGTACAATGTAAAATCTTTAAATTTCCCACCACTTTAAACCCCTCCTTGTGAAATACAATACAGTGTAGTCTATGTCCAAATTATGAGGGCATAATTTTTTCCTTTCATTAAAAAACTCTGGGCCCCAGAAGAATATAGGATTGGAGTCTCTCCCTCTCTCTCCTTCCTTCCTTCCTTCCTTCCTTCCTTCCTTCCTTCCTCCCCCACCCCCATCTCTCTCTCAGTGAAGCACCTCACCAAAAGGTGCCTTTCAATGCCACACATTTGTACAATGGGCAAATAACTCTGAGAAACAGTTTTGCCACCTCAGTGTCTGGCATAACGGAGGTGGGTGTGACGACACATGCAGGAGGATTCATGCTTCAGGCCATCTTTAGACCTGTGGGAATATGGCCACAGGAGCACAATGACTAGCAGGCAGGAAGCTGGGGAGTTGACTTACAGGAGCGCCTCTGAAGCTCTCTCCTTAAGGAAGGTAAGACCTGCCATTCACCGAGCATGCAGCAGGATGGCAGGCACTACATCAAGTGCCTCTGTCTTGGTCTCACACACTTCTCACAGATGCCACTGGACACACAAGGCTCAGAGACCATAAGTTTTCCCCACACAGGTGTATTATAACAGAAGTAAGTTCTGTTCGGCTCCTAGGTCCAGTATAACCAGTACATTATACTGTTCAAGTCTCGATGTTGACTTAGAACTAAAGCAAGTGATTTTTTTTTCAAAGCAAGATTTCATATTAGAAAGCAGGAGTGAGTGGAAGGAGGAGTGGCAGCTACTTGAATGAGCAGTCTGAATCAGAGGCTTTATGCACAGTTTTCAAAAATAATCTGAGGCTGTGCTGGTTACTTTTAGAGCCATGTGTTTGGTTTTTTGTTTGTTTATTTTTTAATACAAACAAATGCTACAGAGTTTTATTGGAACTGTTGGCTCTGTGGTTTAAGACAGACCTTGGTGGATTGTTCTAATAGAACAGGCTAATTTTAGTTAGCATAGCACTTGAGGAAGTCCATATGTACACAGTCTGTCACTGGTAGTTTATTAAACTTCCCATCTGTGATCCTATAGACTCTTTATTTGCAGTATGAATGAGCAAAGAATTTCCCACAGAAAAGACTGTGCATGCTAATTTCAACATTTTAAATACTAAGATTGACTACTTCTATTCCTTTAGTAGCAGAGTTTATAGTTTCCAATAATGATCTGAGGAGTCATAATTTGTCATGACTAGGGGTCTTATGTGTTTCCCTAGTTTAGATATACACATATCTGAACAAGGATGGCCAATACATTTCAGTAGACTCAAAATGAACTGCTTTTAAAAAGCTCCATGGTTTGGGGAAAACCTCCTTGCAAGAAAAGTGTTAGGGCTAGAGTTAGTGGTTTCAAGCGTTGTCTCCTCTCCCAGAAGACTGGGCATCTAGTCCCAGCACCTACATGGAGGCTCACAACCATCTATGACTCCAGTTCCAGGAGATTCAACACCTTCTTATGGCTTCCTTGGGCACCAGTCACACATGTGGTACACAGACACACATGCACGCAAAATGTCCACATGCATGCAAATTTAAAAATAAAAAAGTTCAGATGTGAACTCTAATTGTTATGGCTTCAAATTATCCACTCTAATAATACAGCATCATGGACCCTTAGTGCTAAAACCCAAGTGCCCACGCTAGAGAGAGAGTTTATCTAAGGGACTGGTGAACGGAAAATTGCTGCTCACTGCTGTTCCTGTGCAGGCCACCTCTAGGAGTACTTGTTAGGTAACACCCTCTGCCTAGATGACTGCTTGTCTGTCAGGCACCAGCGGTTCAATAAGTAATATTCTGGAACCCTGAACACTCAGAACAAAGATAAGCATTTGCACTGGTATTGTCTCCCAAAAGCTTCTCATGTCAAGCTTTCTGTGTGTCCTACTAGCTGCTGGGTGGGGAGAATACAATTTTCCACTAAATAGAATGGGGGGGGGGGGACCATGTAAGGGGAACTCTTCTCTGACTTGCTGAGCTCACAGTTCCACATGTTATCATTTCCAGGAGTCACCTTGCCTTGTATCATTCCTGGGTCATATGGTCCATCAGGATTTCCTGGAGCTCCTGGATTCCCAGGTATGGAATGTGGCCAGAGAAAGTGAGCACACTTTAAGGGCTTTTAATCCAAGGAAGCAAGAATGCCAATAGCACATGAGAGTCCCACTGATGGATTCCTCAGCAACTGAGGTAATGGCTTACAGAGAGCGTGTTATGAGGAAATGAGACTCGAGGAAGCCAGCAAGAGAGTAGACTACTTGATCAGACATCATAAATCTAACTTATCCATGCTAGCGTTCCTTTCTACTCACTATACACATTTGGGGTTTCAGGCTCTAAGGGAGCTCGGGGCCTCCCTGGAATTCCAGGCAAGCCTGGCACTCACGGAAGCAAAGGAGGGCCTGGGAGTCCAGGGTTAATGCATCTCCCAGGATTGCCAGGTAAGGAAAAGGGTCATCAACTTCCTCCTGTGTTATGTTTGGACTGTTTTCATTCTCCATCGAGGACTGTAAGCTAGGTCTGCTCCCTGGATTAGCCGAGATGGTTTGAATTTACTTCCAAGCAAAAATGCCATAGAGCAAAGAACAGACCGTGGCAAGAAACCAATGGAAGCAATCCCTTAAGTCTCAGATAAGGAAACTGATACTTTACAAAGCCACTAGTGACAAAGCCAGGAGGCTGCAGTTGTCTGCTTACCACTCCAGTGATAATATCCTAGATAAACTTCTTAGAGGCCAAAGAAGGAAGTTCACAACAGTCCAAAAAATGCTACCCATTTCTTTTCCTTGCCAGAGTTGTTCCAACCTGAGCTCCACAGGACTGCAGTGTACCACTGGTCCTCCAGCTGCATTCCCTGGCTCAGCACCTACATCACCTGGGAACCTGATAGACATACAAATTCTCCACCTGTTCACAATAGCTAGTGAGCAGAGACTTTAGGAGAGAGCCAGTAATCTGTGTGTTCTGAACCACCATTGCCCTAGTAGTGTTTGAGTCTTATCTGGATGTATCATTGCTTCATTTCTTTCTACTCTCTTCTGCCCACTCAAGAAGAGGAAGGCCATGGCAGCAAAAGGTTTAAAACTGTAGGAGATACTGAGCTTTGGCCAAAAGACTTGGTGTGACTGTGTTCTTAGCAACCATTGAGCCCCAGGAACAGAAAAGAAAGCTGCTGAGCTGTACCTATTCCTAGTCTCACCAAACTAGAGCCTCCTTCCACTCGTGTGGTGTAGTCCCTACTTCTGTACAAGCCCTCCATGGAGTGAAGATCACTAATCATGATTAATATATGGGCTTTGTATTAGAGAAATCGGTCTCAGATGTCTACCGAGATAGCTTGGTTCTAAGCATCCATGTTCTTTTTAATTTTTGCCTCTTTACATTTAGGGTTTCCTGGAGTTCGTGGGGAGAAGGGATTACCTGGGTTTCCTGGGCTTCCTGGAAAAGATGGCTACCCTGGGAAAGCTGGCAGTCCAGGGTTACCAGGTTTCAAGGGAGCTGCTGGTGACATATTTGGTGCTGAAAATGGTGCTTCGGGGGAGCAAGGCCTACAGGGATTGCCAGGGGACAAAGGATTTCCTGGAGACTCTGGCCTTCCAGGACCCAAGGGTGACTCACTCTACTTGACCCCTTACTTAGCATTATACAGACAGCATTCTAGTAACTGCTGTCTTTGCATGGATATGTGTGTAAAATGCATGTCTGGATCTGGTATGGTTAATTAGGGAGCAAAAATGGCATTCTATTCTGTGTCTCTTTGGGGGGCGGGAGGAATTTCCTTATGTGGTTGCAGTCCATTTTCCTTTTGTAGAAATTCCAAGAATAGCTATAACCAATAGTCACATTTCTTATAATGCTGTTGTTGAGAGAAGACAATGTCATCTGAGGTGAATCCTGGACCAAGCCCTTCTATTGGAAGATGGTTTGATGACCCAGCACCTCCCTGTTAACCAGACTATAAACATCTGCCACCTCCTTTTTCTTAGGTTTGAATGGGAAACCTGGTATGCTAGGCCCCAAGGGTGAGCGGGGCAACCCTGGAACATCAGGACCACCAGGACAGCCAGGACCCTCAGGGTCTACTGACCCATTTGGCATCAAGGGCACATCTGGATTCCCAGGAGCACCAGGCCTTCCAGGCATCTCAGGTAAATCCATTGAAGGAAGAATCCTGACTTGGCAGGGCCTTACTTAGACAAAGGCACCCCGGGGACTAAGAGTGGCAGTATGATATGCTCAGCACCTAGGATATTTGACTTTCCTAATCTCTCTAGTTTCAAATCCCAGATCATCCTGGCTGGGCCAGACCAGAACACATTGCTACTGTTTAACTTCTGATCCATGACAACAAATCTCTGTCACCTCCCTTTTCCAGGGCCTCCTACATCCTTTTGGTGTTTTTGGCCTGCTGCTGGCCTTTTTCTATTAAAGAAATCACCCTGTGTTGAATGGTGTTAAACCCTCGCTGTGGCTATGTTAAGCCTGCTTTGAGCTACAGAGAAACTGGAGCTGATTGTGACCTCTTCCCTCCCCCACCAGTAGCCTGCCTGTCAGGAGAAAATGCCTCTGAGGGTCCATAGGCAAATAGTGGCTTTCACTAAGCAATGAGGACTGACACCCACTGGTTTCAGCCTAACATTTGCAGTTCACCTTTTTGTTTGTTTGTTTGTTTGTTTGTTTGTTTATACCATCATCCTTACTCTGACACCTAGACTGCATCACTGACCAAGTGACTGAAGCTGGGTTATTTGCAGAGCTGTTAATATCCCTTTTATTTCCTCTATCCTGTTTCTGGGGCCTTCATATAAGTTGCTGAGGTGAAGGTTAAAAACAACAACAACAACAGCCCACAAGCTCACTGACTAAGACTCCCCATGGGGAATTGTGTGATTGTCTGCTATAACAAACCTTGCTTACAAGGCCAGAGATCCCTGAACCGCTGCTATAAGGTTTGTTCCCACTGCATTCCCTTCTCCTGTTGCAGACTTATCCTCATTGCTTCCTATTAGATTCCTGCGGCTCACAGCTACTTGATGCTTTTCATTTCATGGAAAGCTAAGTCAGCCATTCATTGAGGTCCTTGGGAACCCAAATACTTCTGTCCTCAGTGATGTAAGCCTTTGGATTTTTCATTTCCTTGCTTTGTACCTGGACATTCAACTTCGGCAGCAGCTCAGGAGGTTAATCCCATTGACCAACTTCAAGCCCTGGTGAAAGAAGACTCAGAATACCTAAGAGACCAAATGGGCCTTGGGGGTTTCTACAATACTTGGCACTAGGGGGTCTTTCAAACCTAATGCCAAAGAACTGGCTGATTTAACTGCTTGTTTGAGGGATTAAAAGGGCAACCCTAGATGCAAGACTCCCTGGAAAGCCAGAACAACAGTTCAGATTTAACCTCTATTTCATGAATTGGCTCAGGAAACAACCATTGGAACTTGATTCAGGGTTGAAGTCCCAGGGAAACTAGAGCCCACTTGCCACCCTGGCTTCCCAGAGCTCCATTTAGAGGCTCCTCTGTGAACCACATTCATAAAGGAAGAAGTTATAATTACAAGGTACTTGCTTTTCCTACCCACCACTGTGCCATGCTGGAAGTGATGAGCATTTAGGGAGGTGCTCTGGGTGGTAGGTACTAATGCTCTGACCAACTCAGCACCAGGCTTCTTGGCATCTCTTTTTAGGTAGTGTTAAAGGACCGTGGACAAACCCCTCCTAGCCAGCCAAAGAGAACCTCTAGAAATAAACAGTGGCCCAAACCTGACCAGAGCCTGACTAAGCTGACCTGTGTCCTCTTCTATAACCATTCAGGGCACCCTGGAAAGAAAGGTCAAAGAGGAGACATAGGTCAGCCTGGATCAACTGGAAAAAGAGGTCTACCTGGGATAAAAGGCCTTCCTGGTCCTCAAGGGTCACCTGGCTTCCTGGGGAGCCCAGGTTTGTCAGGCGTCACTGGGTTGCCGGGCATCGAAGGCCAAAAGGGTAAGTGAAATAATTAGGAAGACCAGTAAAGTAGTCAGGGTTTACCCAAAGGGAGTGTGCCACAACTGCCCAACTTGCCTCCTCCCCTCTTCTCTGCCCAGGAATAGAAGGTAGGCAGGGGTTTGGGGGGGGCAAGGCTAATACTAAAGGAAACCTGTCACCTAACATGAATCACTCAACCTGCTTGCTGTGTGGAACAATGGGCTGATCAACAGAAAAGGCCAGCTACACATAGATCACTCAGTCTGACACATACCAAGGAGCCTGACAACTCTCACTTCCCGTGACTGACACAGCAGTGGTTAGGTGTATGGCATCTGTGTTTCAAATAGGTGAAAAAATGGCTAGTCTCAGAGCAGCACACACAGCTGGTTAGTACAAAGAGGCAAGATCACACACTCATCTCTTCCCCAACTACAACTAGGTGTTTCTTTTCTGTGCCCCTACACGCATTCTGAACTTAATGAATTCAAGCAGAAGTGCCCACGTCTTCATTTCTGTCTGGTGTTCAGTGCTATGTGGCTGTTTGGAGGAATCCTAGAATAGGTAATAACTAACATGCTTGGTAAAGACTCAGACTTTGGAGTTAGAGAAACCTATGTTCAATTCCTTCCTCTTCACCATCTTAGCTCTGTAACATTGTACAAGCAATTCAACCTTTCTGTGCTTCCTTTTCTTTACTTGTATATACAATGGAAATGATAATGAAAGAAAGTCTTACTTTTCAACAGGTGAAAAGGGGTCCTCTGGACCAGTAGGATTTCCTGGGTTACCTGGTCTTCCTGGTCTTCCTGGAGCTGATGGATTAAAGGGATTTTCTGGGTCATTTGGAAAGGTGGGACAACCTGGACAGACTGGTACTTCCGGAGAAAAAGGTAAGGGGGTATGGGGAGACAGAGGCAGAGAGACAAACAGAGACACATACACACACACACAGAGAGAGAGAGAGAGAGAGAGAGAGAGAGAGAGACAGAGAGAGAGACAGAGAGAGACAGAGAGAGAGACAGAGAGAGATAAAGAGAGAGAGATTTCAAGACAACCACTTTGTTTTTCAATATGCATTTTGCTTGTCAACTTGGTCATTCATCTGATGAATGCCACATATTAGGCAAAACTTTGGACTTCCAAATTAAGTCCTTTGAGACCAAAAGGCTACTCACTTTAGAGTCAACAGTACATGATATGGACTATGTGACAACCGCAAAAGAAAATCATAGCATAAATAGTTTTTAAGAAGGAAAAGAGTTATATTATATATATATATTAGTTATATATATTAGTTCTTGGTTTCAGAGGAGTCCATTGGTGATCAGTTGACCTTGTTGATTTTGAACGGGTGGTGGCCCAGTGTATCATGGGACAGAGCTTCCTTCATGGCAGCTGGGAAAACAAAACCAAGAAGATACATTCAATAACTTGCCTTTTTCCCACTGAGCTCCACACATAAAAGGCCCCTCATCTCCCAATGAAGTCAGTGCCTGAGAATCAAGTCTTTACCAACCAAATCTTTGGGGAACACTTACTCAAATTAAAATGGAGCCCTCCACAATATACTCTTTCCTTGAAAGAGAATTTAGAGTAGGGCCTAAAGTTATTGGTGACTTTGGGTCTGGAGAAGGAGAGAGCAGACTCAGAAATGCAAAGTTAGAGGCTGGGGTGTGAAAGAGGACAAAAAGGTCTCGAAACTCGGTGTGTGTGGGAAGAAACAATACGAAAGGTCATATTTGTGTGTAACTTTGTGCATAAACTGTGACTTTGTGTGTAAACTGTCACTCTCCTGATGACTGTCTGATCTGCCTTCCTTCAGGAGACAGAGGGGATCCAGGGCCAGTTGGCATATCTAGTCCAAGACCTCCAATGCTAAACCTTTGGTTCAAAGGAGAAAAAGGCTCTCGAGGTTCTGCTGGATCGGATGGATTTCCTGGGCCCAGAGGTGCTGAGGCAGGGGATATTTGGGAGTGATTCTCATGCAAGGATTTGTTTATAGCCATCATTGGTTTCCTTCCCAAGAAAAGCAAAGCTCAGACCCAGGAACAGCAGTATGGGAACAACAATGAGGTTCAAGGAGGCTGTCTTTCTTCTTCCTAAATTTCCCTTGCTCGTTGAGACTGACTCATACTATTGTAGAACTGAAGGTTTTGGCCCATAGTCTGGTACCCCTGAAATAGCCTGGTAGGTAGCAAGGCATAGATACTGATTGCCCAATACTAGAGCTGAGATGATACCAATGGAACCACTTTCCACCACCACTACCCCCAAGCCAGCCTCTGCCTTAGCTAAGAGCACATCTGGACTATGATTTTGAGCACCTGCACCTAGACAAATAGGTCTTTTCTTGCCTAGCCTTTTTCTAATAGATTTTGCTTCTTTCCCAGGTGACAAAGGAGAGCCTGGCATCCCAGGGTTACCAGGTCCACCTGGAGCTACTGGACAAACCAATACCATCAAAGGGCTCAATGGGAGGCCAGGTTCTCCTGGATCTATGGGAAGAAGGGGATTACCTGGCCTGAAGGGGTCTCTTGGGATTGCAGGTTTCCCAGGAATGCCAGGGAAAAGCGTAAGTTTATACAGATTCTTGTTTTTTTACCATAACTGAACCTTTAAAGCATGGGCACATGTCCCACGTCCCCATGCCCAACCCCTGTCCTCAAGATAACCTCAAAGTGCTTGCTCTCCATGTGTATATGACACAGCTTCCTACCTCAGTATTCCCTCCTTTATGTCTTTGTTCCCCTTATTGATCCCACGTGGCAAAGCTTCCTGCCTACTTCCTGCAGTCTCCAACACATCTCTGCCTGCTCTTAAAGGCACCATCTCATCATGAGTTGCTGGGCTCCTGCTAGGTTGGCACTTTTCACTGCTCATATCAAAGTGCTCCTAGTTGGATCTTCAGAGAATCTCACTTCTTCAGTGAGATTTCTGGGACTTAAAAATAGCCGTTTAAGTCTTAATTTGCACCCCATGGCCAGCACCCCACAGCCCACATTAAGCTGGACATATTGTAAAACTGTACAGACCGTGGAGAAGGTTGTTAAGGCAAGGTCTTGCTATGTTATCAAGGGAAACCTTGACCTCATAATACTCCTGCCTAACCTTTGCAAATTACAGGATTAGAGAGAGGTATGCACCACCACACCCAATAAGAAATAAGTGTAGGGTTTTTGTTTTTACTTAGGATTAAATATATAGCCTGAAACATTCTAGGCAAGTACTCACTCTATTGTAGGCTTAGATTTTTCAAAACTTACTTTTAATAGGGGTTCTTAAATGTTTTACCCTCCCTTCTAGCCCATCACCCACCAGAGGTTGTGGAAAAGAAAAGTTATTAGGATATGGGAGAAGTGAACCTGTTTTCAAATTGTTTTTTGGAGCAAATCCAATCTGTGTTGTCAGGATATCAGCAGCTCAGTTCACACAAATCAGCAGCGGCAGCTCCATCCACTCTCAAACACCATTCACAATTCAGAAACAGCAGGTAGAGCCAGGAAAAGCTGCAAGACTCTGCTGTATGCTATTGAGAAGAAGTTCCTTGGGGCAATTTCAATCTCCAATTGTCAGGATACTAGCAGTCTAGTTCAGTAGTGTCAGGATAGCAAACAGGAATCAGCAGTACTGGCACAATGTAGAAGAAACCGCCAGGCTACCACCAAATCAGCAGGAGTCAGCAGGAGTGATCAGAACCAGCAGTTCTCTGCAGTGCCTCTCTTAAGGAAGGGGAAGATCCGCAAAGAAGAAGACAAAAGACAACAAAGCACTGGAAAGTTAGTTGTGCAAGCCCACCCTCACTGTTCCTTGAGTCCTATTTATACTCCCTCCAAACCTCCAATGGGTCTTGCCTCAGAAAAATACCACGTGAGTCTGTATTAGCTGACATATTCAGAAACTTCCACTTCACTCTGCCAATCAGCCATGAGTCCACAGAAGTGGCAAGAAGCTGCCAGAACACCACCAGAAGTTTTTGGGTGCTTTTCTCTCTGTGGAGTCATGACAAATGATGACCAATAAACAATGAATGGCAAGGCGTACCAATATCATCCAGCATTGTCCACTGTCTGTTGGGTTATATTCCTTCTAAATACCACACGCCCTTTCACCTGTGTGCCCCAGCAAATATCATTTGACATAACTGACTTTTCAAAGAAACCAGAAGTTTCCACTTCACTCTATCACTGAGCTATATCTTTCAGCCTAGCATTCAGAGATTTCTTGATAGTTTAATAGGAAGGTACTTGAAGTACCACAGGGGACAAGTAGCAAAGAATCAAGTCTAGATTATCTGGTCTTTTAAAAGGCAGGATAGGGGCTATAGAGATAGCTCAGTGGTTAAAAGTGCTTGCTGCTCTACCAGAGGACTTGAGTTTGGTTCTTAGCACTTACAACAACCTACAGCTCCAGGCGATCCAAAGCATTCTTAGGCCATGAGCACATGCACATGTGATGCTCTCCCCCCTCCTCCCTCCCGCTCTCACTCCCTCCTTCTTCTCCCTCTTCCTTTCCTTTTACCTTTCTCTCTCACTCTTACTCTTTCTCACATACATGTAGACATAAATTTCTCTCAACCTACTTTAATAAGGATTCAACCTCTCCTTGAGCTCGCTACCCACCAGAGGTAGCAGAAAAGAAAAGTTATCAGGACATGGATAAGTAGACCTGTTAAGAAATAGTTCCTTGGGGGTGAGTCCGATCTTCATTGTCAGTGTATCAGCAATCCAGTCCTCTAGCAAAACACCAACATAAATGAGCAGTGGCAGTCCAGTTCATTCGGCAGTCACCACTCATAAATCAGCAGCTGCAGACCAGTTCACTCAGCAGATACCACACAAAAATCAGCAAGGGCAGTTCAATCCAGAAGAAACTGCAAGGCTCACCAACCAGCCTGAGTCCACCATGGAAGTGGCAAGAAGCCATAGGATCCTCATGAGAAGTCCTTTGGGGAGCTTCTCTCTGTGATGTCACCCCAAGTGGAGCTCAGCAATGGAACCTAAAGTGAACCAATACGTGCATATCCTTAGCGAAGAATAGTGAAGTGGAGCAAATCGAAGGAAGGTTCGAGCTCCCACTGTCTGTGGGGTCAGATTTATTATATTCCTTCTAAACATCATCCATCCTTTCACGTGCTTGCTATAGCAAAAACATCCTTTCACCCATGTCTGCTTCAGCAAAACATCCTTTCAGCTGTGTGCCCCAGTAAGACATCATTTGACGTAACTGGTTTTTCAACGAAACCAGAAGTTTCCACTTCACACTCACGTGCAAATGAAAATTTTAGAACATAAATCTTAAAAGGCAGAGTAAACTAGAGTAGGTTTGACACAGATGGACTTGAATTTGAATGTCAGACACCTCCATTACTCATCTGCTCTGTGATCTTGTGTACCTTGCTTAATTAACATCACTGAGCCTTATTGTTTTCTTCCTATTCTTTTTGTTTTTTAAAGTAGACTAATATCCAAACTTTTTTGGACAGTAGTGAAGGTTAAGTGAGATGAGACATGCAAAGAACATTGTGGTCAGACACATTGCATGTTCTATATAAAAAGGAGTCTGATCACTGGGCCCAGAATACCTGTAGTCCCTACAGGCAAATTCTTGTCTTTCAAAAGCATCAGTCAATCTGATAGAGAGACTAGACTTACATGGTTGAAACATTAGCTGAAGAAATCATTCTAGATTTAAGGTCCTGGCAACTCACAAAGGAGGGATAGAAATAAAGTGGGAATAGGTTTGGGGAGGTGGGAGTCCCAGCATAAGCAGAGACTCACATTAGGAACATCTGTGTCTACAGCAGTGTGCTACATGAAGCCAGGCCAGAAAACAAGCAGAAAAATAGTAGGGGGCACCCTGGGTAGTGGTCCAAAGAACACAGTGACCCAGCCCATTACTCGGCCTCCTGTTCAAAGCATTACTTGAAGCACATTTTTACTGGGTACATCTCCAAATACCTCAACTCATACAAGGCACCCTGAAAACAGCCGAAAGCAGCTGACATGAACACTCCCCAGATTCAGAGTGTGTCAGAAACCTGCCAATAACTGTAAATAAAGATCTATCCATCCAAATGCAGACTAGCACCTGCGTGTTTACAGCCTGTTACCTGGTAGCAGGGCGACCTCATGTTCTTTGTGGCGCCTGCAGCAGAGTTCTGGCACAGCTTAGTAAAACAAGACTGCTGCTGTTTCGATTGTTTTGTTTTCCCAGTTTTGACAGAGTCTCAATAGGTAACATGAAGTTTCTGCCTTTGTCTCCTGACTGCTGAGATAATCAGCATGTATGTGCCTTCACTCCTGGCTGAAGCAATGATTGTGTGAGATGACTCTAGAGCTATGGCCAGAAAACCTGCAGAGCAGATTGAGTGCCTTGCTCAGGGGTCATGTTCTATGATTCCTGTGACTTAATAATTAATGCAGCCATACATTTGACTCATCAAGATGGGATATTCCCCCTGAAAACTCTAAGCGTGTATGTGGCTCAGCACCTGCCCATGTCTAGAATATACCTCCTGTCCTGCCTAACACAGTGTATAACCAGCATCTCCTAGGCAATGGCTAGGGATTGGGGGAGAGGAGGAGGAGGAGCAAGAGCATCTCTGAGCTCTAGGCAGAAATAATGGTTTCCATATTGCTTTCAAGGGTTCACAGGGGCTCACTGGGACTTCTGGCCTCCTGGGAGCAACTGGTATCCCAGGTTTAAAAGGTAAGGAACATTTTGTCTTCTGATGTGTTTGCCTAGACCAAGGTGATGTTCTACCAATCCACAACTCAGGAGTAGTGGGAGCTGTGTTAAGGGAGAAAATGAATTTTGTTTGTATTTCCCGTTTGGCTAAACACACTCTTCACTCCTTGTTCTTCAAAGACATTGCAAACAACAGTGTCACATGCCAAAATCTCTTCCCCGGGCTTTCATGGACAATAAACAAACAAACAAACAAATCAACATTCCATTCGCTTCGTATTTTGATACACCGAAACAGCAACATAGAACTTCACCTCGAAACACCTCTTCCCCTGATGAGCACAGCCCCATAGGCAGGACCAATTCTCTTGTTTAAATGAATCACCATTCCATTCTGGTAGTATTTCAGGGCTCACTTACCATCTTCTCACATGTGCTGGACCATGTTTCCAGTACAGGGGTGCTGTGTATAAATCATCTCATTCTAGTAGCTTGTTAGCATCCCGGGTCCTTTTACCCAGTGGATGCTTTTGTCAAGAAGCCCCTCTGACTGTTTTGAATCTGAATCGAGGGGGAAAATATATTGAAAAGACTGGGTGAAAAAAATGAATAATTGTTTCTTCTGACCATTTGAAAAATAATATTTTTCATACCTGCAGGAGATCAAGGCCAAACACTTGGCATTTCTGGAAGCCCAGGACCCAAGGGACAGCCTGGAGAATTAGGTTTTAAAGGTAGGGCTAGTACATTTTTGTCCATACCTCACAAATGCTTCAGAACTGAAGACTGGAGTGACTTTTGGAGATCATTCCCAAGTTCTTTAGCTTCCATCCAGTGGATACCTATAGTTTTCGAAAGCAAACTGATTTACACCACTGATACGTACCTTTGGCATGGTCTACCAACTACCTCAAACTTCATTTACCTATTTTCCTCTAATGTTTACTGCAAAATATTTCAGCCCATCATTTTTGATTCTAGAAGGAAGCCAGAAACTGTCTACTCACTTCTCAGATGGGTAACACTTTCCAAATATGAAAACAACTGCCATAAATCTTTTCCCGAGTTTCTTCACTGAATCAAGTTCCCTCAACATCTCAAAATGTTTTTACCTTCCAACTTATGTTTTCCCATGGAGGAGTGCAATTCCAGAAATAGAGATTAATCATTCAGCAATTGATTGATCTTCTAGGTGTCAAAGGAAAAGATGGACTAGTTGGTGATAGAGGTTACCCAGGAAACAAAGGTGATGGTGGAAAAGTTGGAATTACTGGAGATCCTGGCTTCCCTGGCTCCCCAGGTACCATGCTACTTGAAAACTTTATTTTGAAGAAGTTAGGATTCACTTCAAGCCATACTGTATTCTAAATGTCCACCTTGGTTTCACACTTAGGACTTCAAGGGATTTCAGGTATGAATGGAGACCCAGGCCTCCCAGGTTCCTCTGGCCATCTGGGGTCAATTGGCCGCCCTGGACCCTCAGGCTTAATAGGACCTAAAGGTATGTGTGTTTGCTAGCAAGGAGTGGGTGAAGTGTCTTTCCCCCAATAACAGGGGGCAACTCCTCAATCTTAGAATGTAGCAGCTAGGCCTAAGCCAGGTAAAATGGGGTGTTATATGAGGATTAATTAAAAAGATGGGTGTAGAATGAGCTAGAGAGATGGCTCAGGGGTTAAGAGCACTTTTTCTTTGCAGAGGATCTGAGTTGGATTCCTAGCACCCACATGGTGACTCATAACAATCTATAACTCCAGTTCTAGGTGATCCAGTTCCTTCTTCTAAGGCACCAGGCACTTGTATAGTACACAGATATACTTGTAGAAAAAATTCTCATACACATAAAATTAAATGAGTATCAAATATTAATTGAAAAGCCAGAGAAGTAAAAAGGAGAATTATAAATCAGAATAGAAGAATGTCATACGCCTAGCAGTGGTGACCCATGCCTTTAATCCCAAAACTTGGGAGGTAGAGGCAGGTGGATTTCTGAGTTTGAGGCCAGCCTGGTCTACAGAATGAGTTCCAGGACAGCCATGGCTATACAGAGAAACTGTGTCTCAAAACAACAACAACAAAGATGAAGAAGAATGTCAGATCCATGAAGAAAAGAATTAACAAGAAAAACATTAGTTGCCCATTACTAAAATGAAATCCCTGTGGTTGATTACTTAGAAAGAAAATAAATTTATCTTATAATTTTTGAGGCTCTAATTCCAAACAGCTACGGCGCTGGCTTTATGGAGGAATAGCCCCTAACAATATCACCTCACGGGGATGCCATCTATGTCACCCCACCCCACCTCATGGGTGATGGCATCATGGCATATTATGACAGACAGAGAGAGAGAGAGAGAGAGAGAGAGAGAGAGAGAGAGAGAGAGAGAGAGAGAGAAGAAAAAGAAGGAGGAGGAGGAGGAGGAGGAGGAGGAAATCACAACTCAACAGAAAGCCAATGTGAGGGGTAGGGTGAGTCATACTCTTCTGTAGCAATTCATAATTTTGAGAGCTCAGGGTCCACGAGAATTACCTTATTACCTTATTCCTTCTCTGTGGAAAATCCCAGTGACCAAAGTAACTTTCACTAAGCCTCTCTTGTTAAAGATCCCACCACCTCATAATATCATCAAAATGGGAACTTTGGGGACCACATTAAAACCACAGCCAAGTGTGATGGTTAATATCGTCAACTTGATCAGATCTAGACAAGCTTTGGGGATACCTTTTAAGGGAAAATACGGATTAGGTTAGCCTTTGGATATGCCCGTGAGGAATTACCTAGATTGGGTTGAGTTAGGTAGAACCACCTTAACTTTGGCCATTCAATTGGTAGTGGTCAGAGACTGAATACAATAGGAGAAAGTGGTCTGAGAACCATCATTCAATGCCATCTGCTTCATGATTATGGATGCAACATAACCCCCTGCCTCCTCAAGCTGCTGCTGCCACATTTTCCTTGATACGATAGATAGTCCCCTCAAACTACAAGCCAAAATAAGACTTTCCTTTTTTAAGCTGTTTATAAAGTATCTGATCATGGAAATGAGAAATGTAACTATGATATGAAGCCATAGCAGAAAGTTATTACTCTGGCATATGTTGTCTTTCTCTGCTTTAATGGTAGAACCAGTTTCGGGGAGAAGACAACTCAAGGGCCTGGCATTGCTACTCCTACATTCTATTAAAAATACCTACTGTAGGTGGGGGGAGCAAGGTTGTGGTTCAATTGGTAGAGTGCTTGTCCAGCATATACAAGTCCCCCCCATGTTCACTTCCTAGCACTACATAAAGCAAGAGTGATGACACATCTGTAATCTCTGCACTCTGGATGTAGATGCAGGAAGATGAAAAGTTCAAGGTCACACTCACCTACGTTGAGAGTTATAGGTATCCCGGGATTCACGAGACTCTATCTCAAACAAACAAACAAGCAAGCAACATCATCAACAGCAAAAACCAAGAAAAGCAGGAAGTCATATTTATTTGGTCTTGTGATTTTAGAGGTTTTAGTCCACAGTCATCCCTTGGCTTCATTGTGTCTGGACCTGTGGTCAGGAATGGTATCATGATAGTGTATTGTAGAGCTGAGCTGCTCACTGCCTTGCGATCAAGAAGCAGTAAAATGCAATACCAGAAAAAACAATACCCCCTTTCAAGACATGGACCCAATTAACTACTTCCTCCAATTGCACCCCACTTTGTAAGTTCTACCACTCAAGAACTCACTAATATTTTAAGTCAAACTTGAATTAATACATTTCTAAAGTCAGGATCATTGTAATTGAATAACTTCCTAAAGGATCTAGAGAATAAACCTTCAATATTTGGTCTTTTGGTAGATATTTCAGATCCAAGCCTTATCAGCTAATTAACTGCCATCTTACTCTAAAAGCTACAGTAGCCTTTATAAGAATATGAGAACCCAAGGTTGCAGGGTGTATGTTAGAAATTGGCTATTCTTCTAGAGAACATCAAGTAATGTCTCAATAAAGTTAGAGCCATTTCTGATGTTTTCTCTCCTTAGGATTCCCTGGAGCTCCTGGTTTACATGGACTGAATGGACTTCCAGGCACCAAGGGCACCCATGGCACTCCAGGTAAGAAAGGCCCTGAAGGTCAAGGTCAAGGTTAAGGGCATAAAGCTCTTCCAGAACTGGGAGGAGTTGGCCATGTGTTCTTGACTGTAGTACACCCCATATCCTGGGAGTTAGATCTCCTCACTTGTCTTCAGTTGGAGAAGGAAAGAGGATGTTTCACCTTTCTGTAGGAATGAGCTCTTCTTCTAGACCACAGGGAAGTCAACTAGGCCTAAGGACTGTCTCCCTCTGAGCTCTGTCTCCTCCCTCTGCATTTCTTCCTAGGAGCCAGTATCACTGGTGTTCCTGGGCCGGCTGGCCTGCCTGGTCCCAAAGGGGAAAGGGGAGTGCCAGGAATTGTCATCGGAGATCCAGGGAAACAAGGTTCAAAGGGACAAAAAGGTGACCAAGGTAAGTAAGCCCAAATCAGGACTTGCAGAAACTGATTGAGGCCTTGGCAGTGGATCAGAGTTTGGGATTGTTTTGGAGCCAAATGGTTCGTAGGGTAGACTTGTGCTTATCTAAGAACCCTTAACAATGACTGTGAAGAAAATGATGATGAATAGTCCTACCAAGTGCCCTCCTAGCCTTCAGTTAGTTCCCCCTGGCTCTTTCCAATTCAGCTCTGGACCACTTTTTCAGACTTGGGCAAAGCCAAGATGAATGCTTCTAAGGAGCAGAGTTATTCCATTTAGTAAGATCTTAGGTCCAATTTCCTTCGTGATCCATGAGGATGCTAGACTCCACCTGGCAGAAGAAACCCAAGACCGAGAGAACATGGATCTCCTGAGGCCAAGCCTACAGGCTACACTCAACCAGGATAGGTTGTGTTTTCATTAACCAAAGTCCACCCTGACCTCAGCTTCCCACACTGCTTGAAGTTTTCCTGGGTGTCCCATTCTAGAACTCTCTAAAATCATGAAACCATTCTTCAGCTTCCTTGGCAGTGTTCTGGAGACTCACCTGTCTCCCACTATATATAAAGCAAAACATGACTGCAGTCAGTCAGGACTAAAGCATATTCCAGTTCTCCCTCTCATTGAGCTGTATGTCCCCAAGCAATGAACTTACACACCTGTCTCTCAATGCCAATTGGACTTAGGTTTTTTTTTTCTTTCTGTAAAATGGATATAACAGAACTGTCTCACAGATATTTCTGAGGACTCTGTGAATAGTAAGGTAATATGAGTTTGCTGAGCATATCTCAGTGCCCAGCAGATGCCCCAGAAACACTGGGCACCATGCTATTACATGCCAGTTGGGAAGTAGTAACTGCAGTATATTTGGAGCCTGAGGTCTCATCGTGTGTGTGTCCCAGGAACCAGGGTCATACATTCATTCATTTCCTGCTGCAATTTGATTTGAGGCATCTGTTGTTTCTGTGTTTAATCCTTCCTTTGGTCTGGGCAAACGTGTTCTTTTGGGGAATCTAGAGAAGGCTCAAAGGACGGTCTGAGCCTGCAAAGCAACTGTGGCTTCTTTCCCAGGACACAGAGAAGAGGGAACCAGATGGAAGCATATGGCATTTCTCCTTCTGTTTGTAAATCTTGACTGTGAATTTCTGGTTATCAAATTATTCACTTACTTTAGCTGACATAAAATTATAATTACAATTATAGTAAACAGCACACATCAAGATGGATATATTATAGAAACATAATTATGAGGGGCAGCAAGTCACAAGGGAATACTCTTGGTGTGGTTCTCTCATTAGATGTTCAAAATAAGCAAAACAACCAACATACTGTCTAGGGATGCCAATATTCATGAAGAAATTATGACAAGAAGGAAAGAAGTGAACATAGAATTTGGAAATGGTTCTCTGAGAGGAGGGAGTGGAATCTATGGAGACTACACACATAATTACCAAGATAATGCCATCTTCGTTTTTCTTTAGTGGGACAATGAAGTACAGATGTGTTCATCATACTTAGATTATTCTTTACTGAAGCAATTTGTTTAAAAAAGAATACAGCATGTATTGTGCCCACCAGAGGAAACGATCTGTGATTTGGTAGTGGAAGTAAAACAGACTGAGCCTGAGAACACTCCGTTCCCTGTGCTCACAATACCTTTCACTAAATGATTTGCAATTATATTGTTGTTTTCATACTTGCATTAAATCTTTAGAGCCTACATTTATGTATTTAAAGTTTCTCAGGGTTTGGCATTGGAAGGAGCTAGCAAAATGGTTATTTGTCATTTGCAGCTCCTTATTTAGAACATTTTAGTTTTAATAAAAAAAAAAAACATACAAGCAAGGACTCACAATATGGCTCAGTGGATAAAGATACCTAAATTATAAGCCTGACAACCTGAGTTCCACTTCTGGAACCAAAGTAAAGGGTGATGGAGAGACCCAACTCCACAGAGTGACTATCTGGACTCCACTCATGCACTGTGGCATACACACACACACACACACACACAATAGTGATAAGTTTTTAAAGACATGAGCTTTTGGCACTATTTTAGTTTAGTATATTTATTTATAAAGTCAAGAATCAGATAAAGAGCATGTGTGTCTTTTAAAAATTGACATGGAGGACTCTATGATTCTGTGAGCAGCTCCATTATATGGTGTTATATGGTATTTCGCTTGTTGGTTTTGCATAATTCTAGGTGATATAAATACATACATCTTCTATATGCACATATACACATATAAGCCTCTGTTTCAGGGGGGAAAGCGTGCAAAACATATCTTTCTTTCAGTTCCTTACCTCAATGAAAAAGAAAAGTACTTCAGAAACTCGTCACGACACAGCGGACAACACATGTAGCTTTTTTGTGTGTGTTTGTTTTTCCCTAAAGTTAACAAGAGTGTTTTCTCAAAATCAACGTTTTCATCTCTAGTTTCCCTTGTGATTCAAAATATCAATGAACTACTTTTAAACACCTGCTTTGGCTAATCTACCATCTTTTGACACATTTACAAGGTTGTCCCAGCTTTTAAAAGATCGATATAACAAGGAAAATTGGGTAACAATATTTTTGGATTTTTCCTCTCACACACAAAAAGGAATCTCAACCAATGGGTTTTTATCAGGCAGATTCCACTGAACTTTCTTTTTTCTTTTTTTAAATATTTTTATTAGGTATTTTCCTCATTTACATTTCCAATGCTATCCCAAAAGCCACTGAACTTTCTTATTGGACTCTCCATCAGAATATGCCAGTTAACACATTTGTTCCATACTTAGCATACAGCAGGAACTTTCACCTGTGTATAGATAGTTTTGATGTTTCCCCTTCTTATCATACATGTTTTTAGCATACATTAAATAAATATCTCGTCGTTTGGTGTAAGTTTTTGTTTTTATAACATATAGTAGAATTGGTTCCACTAACGAAAAACATGTAAAGTAATATGGAAACCTAAGCAAGGAACATAACTATATACTTTGGCCAAAGGGTGACAGGTATCTAGTATAATGAGATATGTTCAACAGGCGACTAAGCAGTAATTCCACTAAGTCACCTACAAAAGACTGGTTGTTGTTGTTGTTGTCGCTGCTGTTGTTTGCCTAGATGTGCCAGAAGAGAGCAGGGAATCTTAGGGCACACATGAGCATCCATAATCTTTTTGCTGTCTCCGTTCTGGATGATCTGGTCTCAGTCATACATAACTTTGGAGCAGCATCAGCCAGAACTGGCAGTTAGGAAAGTTTGATGAACCAGTGTGTATACTAACAACACTTTGAAAACTTAAATTCCAGCTGCTCAGCCAAGCTTTCTTTCTGATCTGGAGGAAAAACAGCCTAAAAGATTTCCATCCCCGGTGAAATTGGGGAGCTAGAAATTTCCACAGCTCCGTCTCAGGAAAATGAAGCTCCAGCTGGAAACGAAGAAGCTGAGCCTGGTTTACTGTTGTCAGCTTGCTGGAAGTTCGGATGAATGGAAGACAGCCCTCTACTGGTGTCTTCTGGTCTTGCAGCTATTTCATGGCTTCCATTTTTCTGAATGCACTTGGCCATTTCCAGGACGTGGGAAGCCCACCGAGCCCCATTTTATTTATTCTTTGCAGGTTCCCCAGGTCTTCAAGGTCCTGCTGGTACCCCTGGAGCCCCAGGCATCTCCTTGCCCTCAGTCATAGCAGGACAGCCTGGTGACCCTGGGCGGCCAGGCCTAGATGGAGAACGAGGTAAAAATAAGAAACCCCAAACACATCTGGCCACCTTACTTTAATGTGGGCAGACATGCTGTATATAACGCAGCTCTTTCCCTATTGCTGGAAATACATGGATCTGCTTGGCCTCAATGTATTCCCTCTCATCAAGATTTGAGAGACTGGAACTGACTGTATTTTTGCTGAAGTGTTTTGCAAAGTCTGGACATGTGCGCTTCAGGGACCTGTACTAGGAGTGGGCTTTGGCTACCTGACTCCCTAGGCCTTCAGCAGCTTCCTATCTCTTTGCACTTCCTTACTTCTCCCATCTTATCCCTAGGCCGCCCAGGCCCTCCAGGTCCTCCAGGTCCCCCTGGGCCATCCTCAGATCAAGGCGATCCTGGAGACTCTGGCTTCCCTGGGATTCCAGGCCTTCAAGGGTTCAAGGGAAACCAAGGACTTCCAGGTTTCTCTGGCCTCTCTGGAGAGCTAGGGCTAAAGGGTAAGTCTGTTCCACCAGCTTCAAGACCCATCAGTCACCACTGCACAGTCCAGTCGCCCTGAAGAGGCTCTCGATGGTGCTTTTTCTGACTGGTCCCCCTCTGTCACCATCATGCCAACACCTCACATGTTTTCCTTTGGCCCTTACCAGGCATGAGAGGGGAACCTGGCCTCATGGGGACTCCTGGCAAGATCGGGCAACCAGGAGACCCAGGATTTCCTGGGATGAAGGGGAAGGCGGGGCCAAGAGGTGAGTGCAGGGCCAAGCCTGAGCCTCAGAGGGAAGGGGTACAGCATGAAGTTGAGGTTTTTCGGAAGCCATGTTGTCTACCACACCACAAAACCAAGTAGGGTATCATGCTCCCAAGCCCAGGAGGTAGTTTCCCTCCTTTGGAGATACCACCATGCCAATCTACTGCCAGAACTGAAGGTCCCTACCATTGGTACCTGACCTCCCTCTGTATTACTTCTGCATTGCACCTAGACCACTAAGCTCACTTTCTAAGTTCAAAAAAGAAACAAAATTCTTTCTATCCTCGAGCCAAATGTCAACTATTCAGTCTATCAGCCACCCCAGAGGGCTCCTTCTCCTAGCATGCCTTGTATCTGCTCACTTTCTATCAGTTCTGCTGCTCCCTTGAGGTCTAAGCCATCAGCAGTTCTCATGTAGCACCCTTCCTCCCCCAACAACAATTATTTGTCCCATATAGTCGCCGGTAAAAAGCAAACCATTCTATTCATGGCATAGACAGGAACCATGGCCCACAAAATCCTGTGTGACCCCTCCCTCTTTATCTCATGCCAGCTCATGTCCCTTTTACTGTCCATTGACATCTGAAATATTGTCCCAATTATCCTTTCTGCCCTCCTCCCCTTCCTACTAGTTCCCTTTCCCCTAATTAGCCCCTCCTCTGTTTTTATGTCAGATATGATGTTCTCCAATTGTATCCATTTGCTTGTACATGGCGTGCTTCACTTTTCATCCTGACTGAAGAAAGTTCCTTCATGTATATGTGTCCTATTTCCTTTGTCCATTCATCTGTTAATGGACATTTAGGTTGTTCCCAAACCTTGGTTATTGTGAATACTACAGGGATAAACATAAATGTGTATGCTGGCTTGGAGTCCTACTGGGAATGGTACAGCTGGATCATATGGAAATTCTAGTTTTAGAGTTTTCTAAGGAGTCCTAATATTGATGCCTGCACTAGTTTACCTTCCTGTCAGTACTGTATATGTTTTCTGATGCTTGCTTGCCCTTCAATCTTTAAATGTCTAGCTCCCCCTGATACGTCTGATGTTTGAATAGTTTCAGTGTAACTGTCATTGGTTATAAGAAGCCACTGGTAGCTCTGAAGCAGACCCCTTTACCCAAACCACTCCCTGCTCCCTCTCATTGTCACTACAGCACTTATTTCCTCCCCAGTCCTTCTTATAAGATTTGAACAATGGGGTTAACGGTATTTGCCAAATGGTGCTTTGTTCATCTTCATCACTAGGCCTTAGGCTCTATAAAGGTCTATCACTGCTCTTGTTTCTCATCTCCCAGAATCTTGGCAGATAGTAAGGACCCAAGAATTACTTTATTAATGAATTAGTGAACAAGCTATTCTATTTGTAAAGTGGCTGACTTGGGTGGGTCTCTTAGACTGGGATGCCAACTGCACCTCTGAAGTTGAATACATCGATCGCTACAGTATCTTTGGTAGTGCATTCTGACCAGTGTGTAAGTTATAACTGCTTCATCCCTGACCCAAAGCTCAGCTTGCTAGAGTTGCAGTAGAGATTTCCTAACTGCTTTCCACCTAGTGAATTCTATACTGGGATATGGGGAGCCACAATAAGTATGACTTGCTCCCTGCCTTGCCTACAGGCACTAAGAAGAAGATGGGAAAGGAGGTTCTATCAAGGGTTGTGTATTCTATACTGGAGGCCTCAAGTGGGGATTGTGAGCACAAAAAGAAAGAAAATAGTTGGCGACTGCCAGGCAGAGAGAAGGCTGCCTTTGTTACTCCTCCAGCCTGACAGGTGCTGTTTCACTACCTGTCTTCAGGCTTTTCCGGCCCACAGGGAGCTCCAGGACACACACCAATTGCTGAAGCTATGCAGGTTCCTCCAGGACCTTTGGGTCTGCCAGGCATTGATGGTATCCCAGGCCTCATAGGAGACCCTGGGTCTCAAGGCTCTGTGGGTCTGCAAGGTAAGAATGGCACCAGAGAACAGGTACTCACTGGGAAGCTGAAAGGCCTTGGTTGAGAGACTGAAGCTACTGGCTTGACACAGGTCTGAGAAAGTGCCTTCATCAAACATTTCCCAAGCTACTTCCCGAAGCTCCCAAACTCTTTGCCAGGGAAGGAAAAAGCTAGAAAGCCAGTGGGGCAGTGGTTATACTTGTCTTCAGAGAACATGTGAATCTCTCCCCTAGACAGCTTGCCATTTCTAAAGAGTGTTTGGAGCTAGAGAAGACGTGAGTGACAAAGGAGAACACAGGGTAGTGGAGAAAGCAAAAGACTCTGGACAGGAAATGTGGTTTCCAAGTCTTAGCTTTGCCCCAATAGGAGTAAGTTGTTATTCTCCCTGTGACTTCACATGAGACTTCCATATTGAGTGCTCCTCTGCCTTGTGCATTTTCTCTCTTACAGGTTCCAAAGGCCTACCTGGCATCCCTGGTAAGGATGGCCCCAGTGGGCTTCCAGGCCCATCTGGAATCCTTGGTGATCCTGGTCTCCCTGGACTACAAGGACCTCCAGGATTTGAAGGTCAGGTTAACAAAACTTGGACACTTAGTCAACCATGTGGTAAATTTGCCACTATGAGGTCGCTCACAGGCTGAGTTCTTGTCTCTCTTTATGTTCTATTACTATGAAGAGACACCATGACCAAGGCAACTCTTATGAAAGAAAGCATACCAGGATTGGAGTATTGCTGTGACAGGCATGATCATGCCTTTGTTGAAGGAATATAGAAGACTTTGGGACTTTGGACTAGAAAAGTGATTGGATACATTAAGTAGGGTGTAATGAGCCATAATAACAGGAACAGGGAAGATAGTATTAAGGGCAATTTGAACTTTAGGGGCCTGGCTGAAGAAGTTCCAGGGGGAAATAATATTAGTAAGTAGGCTAGATACCATTCTTGTGATATTTGGCAAAGACTGTGGCTGCTTTTTGCCCTTCCCATAAAAATCTGCCTGAAACTAAACTGAAGAGTTTTGGATTAATGAGGTTCGCAGAGGAAATTTCAAGATAGCCTAGTACTGACTGTGCTGTGTGGGTTTGATAGCGCTTATACAGATCCACAATGAAAAGGAGCAGGGGAAGCAAGGGGAAAAAAACAAAATTTACAGTTTGACGAGAAAAGGAGTACCAGTAAATGTTTTGTTGGAGCCAATTCTAGTGCTCAAGAAGATAAAAAAAAAATTTTTTTAATCCTGCTGCTAAATGAAATAAAAGAAGTAACATCAGGGCAAGACCCCACTTCTGGCACAATCTTATGTCTTTCTCACTGTTCTATTCCTGTGAAGAGACACCATGACAAAGGCAACTCTGAATAAAAGAAATTATTTAATTGGGGGCTTTCTTGTAGTTACAGAGGTTTAGTCCATTATCATCCTGAATGGAACATGGCAGTAGACAGGTAGGCACTGGAGCAGTAGCTGAGAGAGATACTTCCTGATCCATAGGAAGACAGATATACAGACACACATACACACATACACACATACACACAAACACACACACACACACACACACACACACACAGAGAGAGAGAGAGAGAGAGAGAGACCCTAAGTTGGGCGTGAGCTTTTGAAACCTCCAAGCCTATCCCCAGTGACACTTCCTCCAACAAGGCCATACTTCCTAATCCTTCTCAAATAGTGACATTCCTGGTGACTAAGTGTCTTAGTTAGGGTTTTCCTGCTGTGAACAGACACCATGACCACGGCAACTCCTGTAAGGACAACATTTAATTGGGACTGGCTTACAGGTTCAGAGGTTCACTCCAACATTGTCTAGGCAAGAGCATGGAGGCATCCAGGCAGGCATGGTGCAGGAGGAGCCGAGAGTACTACATCATCATCTGAAGGCTCCTAGCATAATACTGGTTTCCAGGCAGCTAGGATGAGGGTCTTAAAGCTCATACCCAACAGGGCCACACCTTCTAATAGCACCACACCCTGAGCCGAGCACATACAAACCATCATATTAAGCATTTAGCTATATGAGCTTATCACAGTCTTTCTTATTCAAACCATCACATTGTTCTTCTCTTCACACTGCACAGGCTCCAGCCTATGATGAGAAGTCCTTCATACTTCAGTAAGGCAACAGACTTCTCCTCCTTGTCTGGGCTCTCCTCCAGCTATCTATCTATCTATCTATCTATCTATCTATCTATCTATCTATCTATCTACCTACCTACCTACCTATCTATCTATCTATCTATCTATCTATCTATCTATCTATCTACCTACCTACCTACCTATCTATCTATCCCAGTATCTTGCTGCAAGCCCAGTTTGCCCTCAAAGTCACTATGTAAGCCAAGTTGGCTTCAAACTCTTGATCTTCTGCCTTTGCTTCCCATGGCTTTCTGTCCTGTCCTGACATGGATGAAAGAATACAACAAATTACTTGTCCTTGGTATAGAATCCTTCTAAAGCTCAGTAGTAAAATATTGAAGTACAGTGGTCATATCCACCATGGACAAGAGAGGCAGATGCAACTTTGCCCTTCTAATGCTAACGTTACTTATAATGCTTCTGATTCAGCAGCTAGTTATGTCCTGTGAGAGACGCCAAGGGTGGGGATGAGAAGGATTCCACTCCATTTACTCTTAGAACCGAAGGCCGGGAGGCTGAAGAAGGGGAATGGATAGTGTACTCTTTTAAAATGGGAAATATTTAGCTGGGCACACACATGACTTGGAGTTGTAACTCCATTAGCTTCTAGCTGTGGCAGCTCAGAACCTCATTTTCCTCAACTGTAGAACAGGGGGTATCAGGATCAAGTGTTTGAACACACGCATATGATGCGCCTTACAAATGTTTAGGATCAATGAGTGGGTAGTGTTATTACCATCTGCAGCATGCTGACTTTTATGTCCTTTTCTTCTCAGGAGCTCCGGGAAATCAGGGCCCCATTGGGCAGCCTGGGATGCCTGGGCACGGTGTGAGAGTGGGCTACACACTAGTAAAACACAGTCAGTCAGAACAGGTGCCACTATGCCCCACTGGGATGAGCCGGCTCTGGGTGGGTTACAGCTTGCTCTTCGTGGAGGGGCAGGAGAAAGCCCATAACCAGGATCTGGGTAAGTACAGCTAGTCCTTGCTCCCTGACCCTACAAGGATTGAGAACTGACCACTTTTCTTCTCACAGCCCTTTCGACTCATGGTTATGAAATAGGCCACAGCTCTGGGGTCAAAAGGATTTTGATTCAAATGCTGGTCCTACTGCTTCAAAGCCACAGGCCCTGGGTAAATTATTCAACCTCTCCAAGCTTTCATCCTCCCTCAATGGGACTAAGCTATTTCTACTATCTGTCACATAGAGTGCTGTAAGGAATTCATGAATCACCCAATGTACAATATATTTAAGCCTCCATTAAGTATTAGTGATTAGTAATAACAATAGTAACATGACCTACAGGGCATTGATGATTGCCCAAGGATTAATTGCATTAGCAGCAGGTGTGCTACCTCTTAGATGTGAATTCTGTCTACTAAATGTAGGTTTTACAAAGCAGATTAATTAGGGAGTAATTATTCACTTTATCAAAAGATTCTCATCATTATTCAACTCCCCTGGTAACTTTATGATACAATTTGATCCTCAGACTCCAGCACCTACCAAAGTCATAGGACTGTAAGAGCGCTGTACTCTCCGAGCAAGCATTTAGAAGGAAATTCACATCTTTGGCTACTCCAGGCCTTGTGCCTCTGCCCTTTAGCCAGCACTTAGCTGATTCTTGTCCATCTTCTCTTCCCAGGATTTGCTGGCTCCTGCCTGCCCCGATTCAGCACCATGCCCTTCATATACTGCAACATCAATGAAGTGTGCCACTATGCCAGACGCAATGATAAATCTTACTGGCTCTCCACTACTGCCCCCATTCCCATGATGCCTGTGGGCCAGACCCAGATTCCCCAGTATATCAGCCGCTGCTCTGTATGTGAGGCACCCTCACAAGCCATTGCTGTACACAGTCAGGACATCATTGTCCCACAGTGCCCTCTGGGCTGGCACAGCCTCTGGATCGGATACTCCTTCCTCATGGTGAGGCCTTGAACCATTCTGTCCCTCAATGGAGAAACAGAGATATATAGGGTAGGGGTGAAGAGCTCAGGAAAGGACCCTTCCTTTGATCCCAGGCTCAAGGGGACAAAGGATAGAAAATAGTTTAACAGGAAGAGAGATGAAGATGGGAATTACAATTTTGTGGTTTGCAGGGTAGAAGGTGGGGTTAGATAGCAATTTGAACCTGGTGTTCTGGACTGAGAACCTGTATGTGTCACAAGTCAAGGCCCTACTCTATGTGTCCTTCAGTTTTCTCACTACGAAGGGAACACTAGAACTGTAATCTGAACAGATACTGAGAGAAATACTGTCCTCAACAGAGGCCAACACGTAATTGTACTGATCAGGCTGAGAAGAATATTTACCACCTTGCAGTCTGCCCTCCCAGATCTGTCTAGCTTCTACTATCTCTTTTTGATATCTCCTCTTAAAGATTGGCAAGGAGGCATGCTGCGTTTGTATGGCCTTCATTGCTTCTCCAGTTTTTGTGGTGTGAAGGCATGCTGTGTATCTAGCTAGGAAAGAGAACATCAGTAGTACCGAGGAGATGGTCCCATAACTATCTGGGGAGGTTTTTTCAAATGAAATCAGGAGTAAGACTAAGGCAACTCCCAGGAAAACTACAGTGTAAAGCTCACTGAAGTCCCCTGGTTGGGCAGAGCTTCTCACTGAATCACCAAAGACTCTGGTACAACAGCTCCCACCCAAAACTGACATGTTTTCGTAAGCCAGAGCCATCAGCAAAGTATCACTCTCTGAAAGTTAAGCAAACTGACAGCCTGCTAGCCACTTGCTGATGCAGATTGCATAAAGCCTCCTCTTGGCCTCCTGTGCTTCCAGCTAATCTGAAGGGAGATGGCTGGAGTATAGACAGGAGGTCTGGAGGTCTAGTGACTAGAGACTGCCAGAACAACTGTGGCCTAGAAACTGAACTCCAAGTAAGCCCTCTGAAGTGAGGCCTGAGACATTTTAGGTCCTTTGTCAGGTAACAAATATTGTGTGTCACTCTAGAGGGTATGGCACAGGTTGAAAATAGAAATAGTTCTAGTAGAGGCAGTCTTAAGGATGAGAACTATAGGGGACATGCTGTTACAAGAAAGAGCATTGGGGACTACTATATGCTTTTCCTTCTTAGAAGACAGTGCCCAGCAATGGGCTTAAAGCTTTGTTAATTCCACAACCTAAATCCAACATTGTTCCGGTGTATATGTCTGAGGACCAAGAAGATGGACCCCTAGGAAAAGGCATTTACCATACACACACACACACACACACACACACACACACACACACACACACACACACCTGTGGAAATGGGGAGCTGAAGGTAAACCTCACACAGCTGTGAAGTCCGAGGGAAACATTGGTTGGAATGGGATCACTGATCACGGAGGTCCCAAAGGAGCTGCTTAGAGAGGATGGCCAGTACTTGCCTCCGAAGCCCAGGTTCATCAGGCAGGCTAGAAACTGAGTGATCTGGAGGGGTCCAGAGTTCTAGAATGGTGCACATATGAAGTCCTGTAGAAACAGGCCATGGAGCATCTCTGTGTTGACTTCTGGCAGAGCTCACACAGACCCCTCCCTTCTGTTTCAGCACACTGCTGCTGGGGCTGAGGGTGGAGGCCAGTCCCTAGTCTCCCCTGGCTCGTGTCTTGAGGACTTCCGGGCCACTCCTTTCATTGAGTGCAGCGGCGCCCGTGGTACATGCCACTACTTTGCCAACAAGTACAGTTTCTGGCTGACAACGGTGGAGGAGAGAGGGCAGTTTCGGGAAGAGCCCGTGTCTGAGACGCTGAAAACTGGGCAGCTTCACACCAGGGTGAGCCGCTGCCAGGTGTGTATGAAAACCCCGTAGGGTACTGCCCGTCATCCAGCCCACCTCACAACACTCACCTCAACAGTCTGAGAAAGGAAGGCCTGAGCCCATCTGCCTGTCAAGTTGTACATCAATGCCTCGTTTGGACTGGACTACTGGACAATGGTCATCCCAACCCTCAGACCCAACAGATGAGCCCACTGTGCTAGGATTTGCTTTCCTGTTTCCATCCATCTGGTGCTAACATTCCATTTAGATATGTGTGTGATTACTCATGGCTACCTTAGGAAGGTGTGCTAAGCTGTCACTTGCGAAGATGGCTAGAGCTCTCTTCACTGCCTTAAGCTGGAAGTTCTTTATAACAGCGAAGTTATGTCTTTATGACAAGACGTCACCACACATCATTTGAGTCAAACTAAAGCTCAGGATTTCCACCCTAAAAATACGTTTCTGGCTGAATATGATAGATAATTCAAGTCTGCCTAGGGCTAGCCCTCCCTACTGAAGGCAGCCTATTATATTTAGACAGGCAGTAGTGTTGGAATGAGAAACCAGCCTATAGCCAGAACTGAGCTGTGATTCCTTGCAGAGTTTTGTTAAGCCCATGCCCCATCTTGAGTAGGAAAGGCTGAAAGGCCAGTATTTGGTCCTAGACAAATCACTGTCCCCTGGTCCCACATCTAGAGATATAAGACAAGTTGGCCCAGTCCAAAGTGGAACCAAGAATTCGATAAGTGTGATCAAGCTTGTCACAGAAAGACATGAGAATCACTTCTCCTTCTTCTTGGCCTAGGGCAGAAGGAGAAATACATATAGAGGTAGCAGTTTTGCTTCTGAGTCCAGGAACCAAAAGGTAAAGCTCATGTCCCCATTCCTCAGAAGTCCCTAGTTATTCCAAATGCCACCCAGATTTATGCAGGGTGACAAACTGAAGCTGCAGTGTGTTGGCTCCTTGCATGCTGAGGCTCTTAGAGGTGTTCTGATAAAATGGCCATCCAAACACCCTCCCACGGGTAGCCTTTTAAACTATTTGACAGGGTTTTTTTTTTTTAATTTCATAAAAATCTAGCACACACCAATGTTAGCAGACCCGAGGTACATTCTGAGCTGGCCATGAAGTATACTGCCTTCTGTTTGAAGCAGTTCATTTTAATTACCAGTTGCGGAGAACACAATCAGTTCCACTGACATGAAGCGCTCCCTTGCAGGTGATTGGCTTCCTTGAGTACTATGTAAACCGTGCCCACGCAGGCAAAGCATAACAAGTACATTCTGAGCTCTTGTTATCACCTCCTAGATAAGTAACAAATGGTGTCAGCTTTGTACATAGCAAATAAAATTAATGAAATACGAACATTCGGCTTTTCGAGATTCTTTGAAAGACTTTCCTAATATCCTTTCTCACTACACTTTGTGGCAAAACATTGAGACAGGGGAAATTAGAAAATGATTTAGTCAAAGGGCAGAAAGAACCTTCTCTTGGTCAACAAACCCACATGTTTCATAATCATCACACAACCACTGTTATCTCTTTCACATGCTAGAGTTCAAGAAAGGAGTTTGCACTCTTCACTGGCCTCGGGATCATTTACCAAGAAGTTAAAAGTGGGGGAACATTAAAATCAGTAGAATGAAATCTTCTGACTAGAGAGGTGGCTCAGCAGTTAAGAGTGCTTGCTACACAATCAGGAAGACTGGAGTTTGGGTCCCAACACCCACACGAAAAAGCAACTAGTTCTGTGTATGTCTTAACCCCAGCTTCAAGGGAAGTGGAGACAGGAGGATGGCTGGGTGTTACTGTCTTCCACTCTAACCAAGAAAACATGAGAGCCAGGGTCATGGAGAGATCCTCTCTCAAAAGATTATACAGAGAGTGATAAAAGAGGACACCTGATGCCCAACGAGGACCTCCACTTCTGCTCCAAGATGTCATGCGTGTCGGTGTGAATATATGCATATGTACACAAATAAATATTTAAGATGAAATCTAAACTATAAGTAGGCACATGCATGTATCTTTCATGTGCAATAGCTATGTGCATATGTTTGCATATGCATAAAACGAGCCTGTGAAAGGATAAACACGAATAACCCAGGAGTTTTCAGGGAAGGAAAATGACCCAAGGGAGAAAATGGTATTATGCTGAATACCATTCTTTTGAATTTTGAACCTATGGAATATTTAGCATACTGGCATAAAAAAAGGAAATGAAGGAAGGAAAACAAAAAGAAAAAGATGGAACCTAAGGAAAGAAGTGAGTTTCTCAGTGCTATTCCAAGACTCCAGATACTGGCCTCCTGTGGATCTCTGTAAAGAATGAAGATGAAATGCAGACCCATGTGAAACACACACTTAAAGAGAAAACAAAAGGAAGATAGGGAGGTACTGTGGAGAGTTGAGAATTCTCCCTGTCACGTATTCAGCACAGATAACCTCATGAGTATGTGCTTCCAAACTTAGGAAGTTTTTAGTCCTGAAACGTCTTGGACTTGTATTTAATGGACAGATTGAATGTCACCACATGAATAGTTCTTTCTACATATAGTTCTCAACCAAAACAGTATAATTCAAACAATTTATTTAAACCTTCAAACAAAAATCAATGCTTTAAGTGAGCGATTGGTAAGGCCAGTCCAGCCTTCCTCTTGCTTTTGTACATCAAATTTTATTAGAGTACAGCCATGCTCGGTCACATGCATATTGTCTGGGACTGCTTTTACAGAGGAGAATAGTTACAACAAAGGCCACCCAGCCTACAAAGACTAAAATATTATCTTTACAGAAAAAGTTTGCTGATCTCTGCTTCAAGTGATCATGGTTGGATTGAAGGATACGGTGACATCTAATGAAAGCATCAGTAAGGATGGAGATTGTGACCTATCAAACAGGTTTCTCCAAAAGGAAGACAACTAAGAAGTGTATATTTGACATCATTTTGACAAATATTTTGATAAAAATTACAATTATGTAAACTGCATATTCAGATAATTTAACAAGAGTATTTCTCCCTGATTCATTTATTTTATTATTTGAACAAGAAAACAGATTTATTCTTAGTATTTAGCCCCACCTGAAAGGGTGGAGTAGTATAGTATAACCATCTCTCATCTGCCCATAGTTGCAGCAAGATGGAAGATGCTGTCTGCTTTCCAAATGCCCTCGTTTCCATTGCTGAAGACTTGCTGTCGCCATGTAAGACGAGCTGGGGAGCAATGGATTCTCAATCTTCTCCTAGACTCCATAGTTTTCTGTCTTTCCAGGGTGACTCGGTGCCATTGATTTGCTGTTTTTGTTTTGCTTCTGAACAAGGGACAACTGGCTCAGTCATCATTGTTATTGAGTTTGTATGCTATCTGCATATCAGGCACTTGCTGACCAGAAAAGTTTTCATGTGCTTGTGATGCCCGATGGAAGGCAGAAGACCACCTCACTGAGTTCTAACTAGCCTACACTCAGAATTTCAAAATCTTCCTCCAGCTCAAAGTCCTCCAGTTGTTCAGTCGACTCTATGAATTCTGTTGGAATAGAGAACGGAGAAAAGCTTGACACTTGGATTGATACTCTCCATCAAGATTCTCCCCAGCCACTGGCCCTCTGCATGTTTGAATCAATTTGCTAAAAGCAAGGTTTGTCTGGAGGAAATATACAATTAGGCCTAGTATATTATAATTTTTCTTTAATACTCAAAACCATCAGGCCTGTTTCTATAGGCCTGATCACAGTGGTCTGTTTAAGATGCTCTACTCTGCCCTCGTTGTCTTTCCGATGGTTTATTTATTTGTTGAGATGAGGTCTTGGGATGTAGCTCAAGCTGGCCTGGAACTCAGGATCCTTTAGCCTCATCATTTGGAGTAATTACAGGTACACAACTACCAACTCAAACCTCAAGCTACTTTTTGTGTTACCCAGGCCTCTGGTTTGTTATACTAAAACAAATTGTAGTAATCTATATTTCACAATGATAAATCTTTTACACTGAGTGTTCTTTTTGTTATTATTCTTTAAAGCCAACAAATATCAGCTTCTCTAAAAGTTATAATAAGTAGAAGCACCACTCTGCTCAGACTGGATGAGATTAAATACCACTTTCCATAAATGAGGTGAGCCACAGTGGCTTTTATAGCAGCAACAGTTGTAACAGGTGGGGTCTGCTGGCCAAGAGCTTACAAAAATTCCTTACCTGCCCCTGTGGTTGTCACTTCTGGCTTGGCTGGAGGTACAAAGGGAGGCCAGTGTGATGGGTGCTTCTGAACCAATTCAAACATCCTCAAATTCTCCTTTAGAATTTCCTGGGCAGACCAAGGAACAGCTGTAAGTACCATGGAGTCACTGCTCGTCTGTTTAGTTGACAATTCGTAAATCTAAACCCTGAGCATAGCCTGGTAGTTGACAAGTGTGAAAAAGAACGCCTACCAAATACATTCATCCTCTACTTGAATCATCTGATGACCCCAGCAAGGACACTAAAGCTGATAGCTAATGAAGCCGCCTAGTATGGACTGGTCCAGCCATGAGGCTCAGGGGCTTGCCAGGTATACAGGGTCAGCTCACTGTAGGGGTGAGGTGTTCCTTAAAATGCCATTAATTAAATATGCCCTAAGAGAATTTTGGTATACATTTGCATGTCTTCAGTTTTTGCTCAAATTTAAGAAACATATCCTAGCAGCTGGAGAGATGGCTCAGTGGTTAAGAGTACTGGCTGCTCTTCCAGAGGTCCTGGCAATCACGTGGTGGCTCACAACTGTCTCTAATAGGATCTGATGCCCTCTTCTGGCATGCAGGTGTACATACAAATAGAATACAAATAGAATATAAAGTATATATATATATATATATGTATATATATATATATATATGTAATTTATTTTATAAATTTTGTAAATAAAATTTTAAAACTTAAAGAAAAATGTTAAAAAGAAAAAAAGGAGTGTATCTTAATTTAAATGATACAGTAACATTCTGAAATGGAAATACCTCCTTTAAAATTTAGTACCCAGCACCCACAATGTCACAATCTCTAAGGCTCCAGAGACCCAGTGGCCTCTTGTGGCCTCCATAACTATTTGAATAAACAGGGCATGATCACACAGACACATAAAAGTAATGATGGTAAACATGAATCTTTAAAAAGTAAATCTTGTGGCTATGAATATATAGGAGGTCATATTCCACAGTGGTAACCACTGGTAAATTGCCATTGTTAAAAGCAATTCAGACAACCCAATTTGAATATAGTGGGCTATAAACAACAAACAAAAAAGACATGAAGACAGAGGAGAGACATGTTAAGAAGAAAGTGTTCCATAGATAGATAGATAGATAGATAGATAGATAGATATTGTGTTTGTGTGTGTGTGTGAGGGGGGGTGAGAGAGGTAAAACTGGAAGAAGAAAAAAGAAAGGAAATATATGTGTAACACATTATACGATTTATTTGTGAGTAGTATTTATACAGCTACAACAATAAGACCACATGTGGGCTTTTTTTTCATTAAAAATGAATAATAATTTTCATGGGCTGGGGATATAGCTTACTGACAGAGAACTTTCCAAGGATGTGCAAGGCTATGCATTCAATTCTCATGATGACACCAATAATAAGAATATTTCTCTTAAACTGGACATAGTGGCTCATATCTATAATCTTAGTACAATGGGGACTGAAGAAGTATCACAAGCCTGTGGCCAGGTTGGTCTTCATACTGAGTTCCAGGCTAGCCTGAGCCACATAGAAATAACTTCTCTCAAATAAATAATCAAATAATTGTAAACTCTATATTTCATTTCATTAAACTATTACCTGAGGTTACAGATTCTGTTAGGGATGTCAGTGTTAATCATTTGTTCATTATGAAGAAAAATCTTTCCTCTATTTGCTTTTAACACCTTGGGCTCTTGTAGTACTTTGGTTTTAGAGACAGAGCTTCATGTCCCAAGTACCCCACCTGATGCTTTAAACAATACTCCCTATGATCTCCCTTAATTCATTCAGTGAATGTGTATCAATATATGACATCTATTTTGTATGTGTTAGAGACTAGCAATGAGGGAAATGGATACAGAGATTGGTGAACATATGTAAGAATTCTCTTTTACACAATATACCAAAAAAAGGGAAATAATCACTTATCACAGACTTCTGCAAATACTGATCCCTTTCAGTGGTCACATGCCTGTATTTGATATAAATAAGCCAGTTAATAGAAGGAAAAGTCCTCTAAACCATAATGAAATATACTGGGTTGTAAGTGAACCAATAAAACACCCAGAACGCACTTTTGTCCCTTTACTCACGTTTGCAAACATATAGTAAGGAAGAAATGCTGAGTGAGCAATATGAAGTGGGCAATTGGAGGGTTGAAACAGCCTAATATTAGCTGCGAGTTTCAGGTGCCTCGCAGCCTTAGCAAGCTGCAATGTTAACTTCCATTGCTGAGTCTTTCAGCTGATACCTGCAAAGACTTAAAAGTTTTTGTTCACTTTCACCAAACTTATGTTGAGTTCTCCACATCTGACAGGTTCGTTTTCATCTTCGTTTCCTCCTCTTGCAACTAAATTATATCAGACTGTTTTCATGTTGTTATGAAAAAGTAATCTTAAAAAAACACAGTCATCTTTAGTAGTTTTCATGTTTATGCTTTTTTTAAAAAAATCTATACATACTCACCTTCTGAACAAGGCTACACCAATTATCAAAGTCTTTCTCTTCTTTGCAGAAAAATCCCTTGGGTGGGGAAGAAGAACACTACTTAGAATTCCCCTTTCCAAGTTAGAACAATTTTCCCAGAATTAGGAGGTAGGTCACCATCTTGCCATGCAGCTTCCTGACAGCACAGGAAGGCCTGACTGGCTGGGCTTATCTCTCCCCTAAATCACTGCCTAAAATATGTGCACACCCTGCAATTCTCTCTTCTTCCCTCCTACCCCTCCTCCCCCCCTTCTCTCCCGTCCTTCCTCCTGTCTCCTCCTTCCCTCTGTCCTCTGTTCCTTCCTCATTCTCCCTCTTTCTCCTGGTCTTCTTTCTTACCTTCTCCCTCGCCCATCAACACTGCTAGACACTTTAACTTGGAAATGTGTGTGTGTGTGATACATAATATATAAAAGGAGATATATATATATATATATATATCACAGCAGAAAACAAAAGCCCAAATAATACTTTTAGCTAGAAACAAGATGGCTTTGACTCTTCAAAAAAAAAATTCTTAGAGTTGTGAGAAGCAGCAGTGTCCTGCCCTGACGGTCATTCCTCAATAGGAGGAATGGTCCCAAGCAAGGGGGTACTGCTCACTCTTTGGCCATTGGTGTGCTGATGGATGAAACAGGAAATGAGGACGTAGAGGGGGCCCTTTCAATGTATGCTAATAGAAATCACACTTTCCGGAGCACACCTGAGACATCCTGGATTTGGGCATCAAGAAATAGATGCTGACCTCTCAAGGACTCTTACTCCCTTATCCCTTCCTAGTCCTTTCCCACCTTATATTTATATGGCAAACTTTGGAAGGTGATAAGGAATAGGGTGAGAGATACTAATGCTATGGACCTTTATGCAGTGTGCACAGTGTGCCTGGTCTTGTACTGAGTACTTATATATGTTACACCTCACATGACCAAATAAAGAGGGAAATAGTGTGTCCCTACTTCTAGACATGTGACGATGGATGTTCAGAAAGGTTAAGTGACTTTTCCTACACAGTTTAGTAGCAGAGCTTGGGGCCTACTGTGAAAAGTTTGGCTCCAGGGTCCATTCTTTACCTACCATATCACCATGCCTCATTTAGGGGTGCTGAAAAAGTGCACTCTTGCTATGCTACCTAACAACCAATTGCCAGGGAACATATTGTAAATAGGTTACCATCAAAGCTCCTTGAAATACTCACCAAGGCCACAGAAGGATCCAAGTTCAGGATACTCATCCGCTGTGGAGACTGCAGGCAATGAAAAGTCTGGTCGTCTACTAGTCCACTCTCTTCAATGTCAACAAAAGTCTGGGTTGTGTGAGGGTCCAAAAAAATGAGCTCATCTCCTGTTTTATGAAGGCACAGTTACTCTTTGAAGAACCACTGGCCCTGGCCCCACTGCTGTCCTAAAGATGAGCCTTCCCTCACCCATCCCCAGATCTCCTAACCCCTTCCCTTTCAACAGCGAGAATGGGATGAGAGGAAGCCCAAAGCCAGGGTGAGCATGCTTGAGAGAAGCCACACTGCCAAAATTTAATCATTCAAAGAGAGACTTGACCTTACATCTTCTCTATATCCAGGTTCCCAAATGAAGAGGGATAGGTTTGGGAAAGGTGGGAATGACAGAACACGGGATGGCATGGCAGGCTCTGTGAGCAGCAGTTGCAAAGAGGTGGCAAGAGAATCCCCAAAGCTGTGCGCTCCAATACCACTAGGGGGCATTCTACAACTTTCAGCATTGGAAAGCATCTTGAAATACACCACTGGTTCTCAGATCCATATTCAGAGAGCACCTCCCAAACTGGAAAAGGCCTTGATCTCCAAAGGAAATTCTATCTGCACACAACGGGAATGCTAACCCCCGTGGATCAGAGCCCAGTGAGCTGATGCCTGTTCACTGATTAGCAGTTAGTTAGTGGGTTAGTCATTGTGAGCAAGCCTGTCACTTCCCATTAGAAAAGACAGCCTCTGTCACACAAACTTTAGTATAGATGAACCTCACAGGAAAAAAAACTACTTGGGATGACTAACTGATGTGTGTGTGTGTGTGTGTGTGTGTGTGTGTGTGTGTGTTTGCTGGAGATCAAATTCAAGACTTTGTATATATTATGCAAATATTATACCCCTGGGCCAAAACTCAAGTCCAAGATGACCGAGTTTCACATGTAAGAGGAAAGTCATGCTTCACTAAACTGCAAAACCTCAACCTCAACACGACCCTGGAGGAGATGTGGATGATAAAATATCTACTCTGATCTAATGGTTAAAGGACAGACAGTTCTTTTGTTGCAAAATAGACATAGATGCCTCAAGAAGCACCTGATCTCACTGTCCAGCCCCAAGGCCACCTGGATCTCTGTGACCTCAACCGTGTCAGGTGATAAAAGATTGTTTACTGGCAACAAGAAAACGTCCCCTAAGTCTTTGGAATTGCATGCAAGGGGTACATCTATGTGATTCTACTGGCAAAGACTATTACTGATGCCTGGTGCAAAGTTTACCTATTCTGCTAATAGACAAAGACAAAGCGCTTATCTCTTTCCCCTTTCAAACACTGTTGTTCTCCAATGCTGTCATGGAGCCTGGTCTAGTATCTTACATGGATGTAAGAACCAGAAGTGGCTACATCTAGATCTCCTCCAGCTGCTCACTTGGCAGGAGGGCCTTAGGGAAAATATCGGGGGTGGGGAGGGCAGACCCAGATGACCAAATTGGGATCAAATCCTGGCTTCACTGCTTGTTAGCTGAGTGACATAAAGAAAATGATCTCTCTTAATCTTCATTTCACTATCTGTAAAATGAAAAATAGCCCCCTCTCACTCTTCTTCACTCTCTCTGGTGAATAATGACTATGGGGGAAGTATGAACATGTTCAGTATAGACTTTTCCCCCAAAATACTTCTGACACGTGGTTAGTCAGATCTAGCCATGGGAAACCCATATATACTAAATCACAGCGCTGGCTGCATATTTTTGTATCACTCTGTTTGACAAGACCTCCAAAGCTTAGACAAAGAGGGTATCTGAATGTACATAGTGTCAAATACTGGGTTTTGTACTTAGGAAAAAAAAATTTTAAAAAGGGTACTTTGAGCTCCTGATGTTCCATTTAGTTGTAGTTTTAAAGCTAGGCCAATAGATGGCAGCATTACAGAAACAGACAGCTGTGTGGCAAGCCCCACAAGAAAGACTGAAACAACTAAGGAAAGACAGGGGTGCTGGGTGGAGCCATCTCTCACGGAACACACTATATCTCTAACTTGTTGCCAAATAGTTTACCATGAGACAACCTAACAGGGAGTCAAGTACACGAATTTTTAAGGAGAGAAACTCAAGCCTGAGTTGCTTTTTTTTTTTTCTCCAGCTGTCAAGCCACTAGCTAGCAAGGGTCTGCTGTACCAAGTCAGCTATGCATGTTGCCATCCCACCTCCCCAGTCTACAAGGAATGATGTGGAGAGATGATCAATGCCCTCTCTACACTGCTCTCTGCATATTCTCTCATGGCACTTGCTCACAGTTACTCTACCTCTCCTTGCTAAGCAAGCAGTCTAAGTTGATGACTTTCTCAAATCCCAGTGTCTGACCAGTCCATTTCCACAACGCCCTGTGCCAAGTCTCACTGGTTACATTCTTCCTTTTCTCATAGGCTTCAGCACTCATCAGGTGTCCTGGTTCTTAAGGTACGGACCAGCAGCAGCACTGAAAACTCTTAGGAGAGCAAATCTCGGGTCCCATCTTAGACTTACTGTACCTGTATCTCAATAGGTCCACCAAGGAATGTGTGAACTAGTGAGGGCTACATGCACCAGCTAGCATGCTATGTGCTCATGGCCTTAAGTGTCTTTAGTCACAGCTAATGAGTAAGGAGGCAAGATATCTACCATTTACAGAAAATAGTAGAGTCATCATTAGGGCCCACATTAGAAGGTTAGTATGTTTCCTTGTCGCTGTGTTTGGGAGATATATTTTATTTTGGTGTCTTTTGGTTTTGGTTTTGAGACATTATCTAACTATGTAGCTCTAGCCTGGAATTCATGACATAGACTAGATTGAGCTTAAACTCATATAGATCCACTAGCCTCTGCCTCTCAGCCTCTGCCCCTCTGAATCTGCCTCTCTGCTTCTGCACCTCTGCCCCTCTGCCCCTCTGCCCCTCTGCCCCTCTGCCCCTCTGGCCCTCTGCCCCTCTGTCCCTCTGCCCCTCTGGCCCTCTGCCCCTCTGCCCCTCTGTCCCTCTGCCCCTCTGCCCCTCTGGCCCTCTGTCCCTCTGCCCCTCTGCCCCTCTGCACATATGACACTGCCTCTATCCTCTGCTCCTCTACATCTGCCTCGGCCCCTCTGCCTCTACCTCTGCCTCTGCCTCTGCCCTCTGCACCACAGCTTCTGCCCCTCTGCCTCTGCCGTTGTCCTCTGCCCTCTGCCTCTCTGCCTGTGCCCCTCTTCCTCTGTCCTCTGCTCCTCTGCCTCTGCCTATGCCCCTATGACACTCTGCCCCTGCCCTTCTGACTCTGCCTCTACCACTCTGCCTCTGCCAATCCACCTCTGCACCTCTGCCTGTCTGCCTGTCTGCCTCTTCCTCTGCCTCTCTGACTCTGCCTCTGTCCCTCTGTGTCGGCCCCTCTCCTCTGCCCCACTGCCTCTGCCCCTCTGCCTCTGCCTCTGCCTCTCAGCCCCTCTGCCTCTGTCTCTGTCTTCTGCCCTCTGCCCTCTGCCCCTCTACATCTGTACCTCTGCCCCTCCACCCCTCCGCCCCTCCACCCCTCTGCCCCTCTGCCCCTCTGCCCCTCAGCTTCATTACCGCTGCCTCTGCCTCTTCCCCTCTGCCTCTGCCTCTGCCTTTCTGCTTCTGCCGCACTGCCCCTCTGCTCTGCCTCTGCCTCTGCCTCTGTCCTCTGCCCCTCTGCCTCTGCACCTTTGCCCCTCTGCCTCTGCCCCTAGCTCTGTACCTCTGCCTCTGCTCCTCTGCCACAATTCCACTGCCCATCTGCCTCTGCCTCTGCCACTCTGTCTCTGCCTCTGCCTTTTCACCTATGCCTCTGCCGCTGCCACTGCCTCTCTGCCTCTGCCCCTCTGCCCCTCTGCCCCTCTGTCTCTGCCCCTCTCCTCTGCCCCTGCCCATCTGCCTCTGCCCTTCTACTTATGTCTCTGTCCTCTGCTCGTCTGCCTCTGTGCCCTGCTTCTGCCCATCTGTGTCTGCCTCTGCCCCTCTGACACTCTGCAGCTGACCTCTGCTTATGCCCCTCTGCCTATGCCTCTGCCCCTCTGCCCATCTCCATCTGCCTCTACCCCTCAGCCTCTGCTGCTGTCCTCTGCAACCCTGCCTCTGGCCCCCTGCATCTGCCCCCCTGGCTCTCTGGCTCTGCCTCTCTGCCACTGCCCATTTGCCTCTTCCTCTGCCTCTGCCACTGATTCAGACCCTCTGTCTGTGCCCCTGTCTGCTGCCCCTCTGCCTCTGCCCCTTGGCCTCTATCTCTGCCCCTCTGCCTCTCAACTTCTGCCTGTGTCCTCTGCTCCTCTGCCTCTTCCCCTCTACTTATGCCCCTCTGCCCCTGCCCATGTGCCTCTGTCTCTGCCCATCTACCTCTGCCCTTTTCCCTCTGCCATTATCCACTATCCCTCTGCCCCTCTGCCTCTGAATCTGCCCCTCTGCCTCGGTCCTCTGCCCCTCTGCCTCTGCCTCTTTGCCTCAGCTTATGCCTTTGTCCTCTGCCCCCTGTCTCTGAACATCTGCCACTCTGTCCTTCTGCCCCTCTGCTTCTGTCTCGGCCTCTGCAGCTCGGCCACCCTGCCCATGCCCATCTGCCTCTGCCTCTGCCTCTCGGCCTCTGCACCTCTGCCTCTGCCTCTCTGCCTCTGCCCCTATGAACCTCAGCCTCTGCCACTGACCTCTGCAACTCGGCTTCTGTCCTTCTGCGTCTGCCTCTGCCCTTCTGCCCCACTGCCCCTCTGCACCTCCCCATCTGTCTCTGCCCCGCTGGGTCTACCCCTCTGTCTCTGCCATTGTACTCTGCCCCTCTGCCCCTCTCTCTACCGCTTTGCCCCTCTGCTGCTCTGCCTCTGCCACTCTGCCATTGTGCCCCTGCCCGTCTGCCTCTGCCCCTCTCCCTCTGCCTCTTTGCCTCTGCCCCTGCCTGTCTGCCTTTGCCCCTTTGCCGCTGTCTCTGTCTTCTGCCCCTCTGCCTCTGCCCCTCAGCTTCTCTAAATCTGCCTCTGCCTCTTCCCCTCTGTCCTCTGCCCCTCTGACTCTGTCACTGCCACTCCCCCTCTGCTTCTTCCTCTGCCCCTCTGCATCTGTCTGTCTTTTGCCCCTCTGCCTCTTTGCCTCTTCCTCTACCTCTCTGACTCTGCCTCTGCATCTGCCTGTCTGTGTTGGCCCCTCTCTGATGCCTCTCTGCCTCTGCCCCTCTGCCTCTGCCTCTGTCCTCTGCTCCTCTACATCTGCACCTCTGCCCCTCTGCCCCTCAGCATCTCTACCTCTGCCTCTTCCCCTCTGACTCTGCCTCTACCCCTCTGTCTCTGTCCTCTACCCTCTGCGTCTGCCTCTGCCCCTCTGCCACTGTGCCCCTGCCTGTCTGCCTCTGCCACTCTGCCTCTCTTTATCTGCATCTCTAACTCTGCCTCTCTGCTTCTGCCCCTCTGCCATTCTGCTCCTGCCCATCTGCCTCTGCCTCTCTGCCCCTCTGCCCCTGCACATCTCCCTCTACCCCTCTGCCTCTGTCTCTGTCTTCTGCTCCTCTTCCTCTGTCCTCTGCCCCTCTGCCTCTGCCTATGGCCCTCTGCCACTCTGCCCCTGCCCATCTGCCTCTGCCTCTTCCCCTCTGACTCTGCCAATCGGCCTCTGCACCTCTGCTTCTGCCCATCTGCCTCTGCCTCTGCCCCTCTTACTCTACCTATGTCCCTCTGACACTCTGCCCCTGCCCGTCTACCTCTACCTCTACCTCTCTGCCTCTGCCCCTTTGCCTCTGGCTCTGTCCTCGGCCCCTCTGCCTATGCCCCTCAACCTCTGCCTCTCTTTATCTGAATCTCTGCCTCTGCCTCTGCCCATCTGCCTCTGCCTCTGCCCATCTGCCTCTGCCTCTGCCTCTGCCCCTTCGGCTCTGCCTCTGTCCTCGGCCCCTCTGCCTCTGCCCCTCTGACTTTGCTGCTGTCTTCCGACCCTCTGCCACTGTGCCCCTGCCCATCTACCTCTGGCCCTCTGCCACTGTCTCTCTCTTCAGCTCTTCGGCCTCTGTCCCTCTGCCTCTCTTGCCCTCTGCCTCTACCTCTGCCACTCTACCTCTGATCTTTGCCCCCTCTGCCTCTGTCCCTCAGACTTTGTCTCTGTCCACTGCGCCTCTGCCTCTGCACTTCTGCACCTCTGACTCTCTGCCCTTCTGCCTCTGACCTCTTCACCTCTACTTCTGCTACTCAACCTCTGCCCCTGCCCAACTGCCTCTGCCCCTCTGCCTCTCTCTCTCTGACCTCTGGCCCTCTGCCTCTGCCCCTTTGCCTCTGCCTCTGACTCTGTCATCTGCCCTCAACCTCTGCCCCTCTGCTTCTGACTCTGTCATCTGCCCCTGTGCTTCTGCCCTTTTGCCTCTGCATCTGTCCTCTGCCCCTCTGCCTCTTCCACACTGCCCCTTCCTCTGCCACTCTGCCTCTGCTTCTGTCCCTCAGCCTATGTCTCTGTCCTCTGCCCCTCTACCTCTGCCCCTCTGCCTCTGCCCCTCTGTGTCTGTATCTGCCCCTCTGCCCCTTCATGTCTCCCTATACCCCTCTGCCTCTGTCTCTGTCTTCTGCTCCTCTGCCTCTCAGACTCTGCCCAAAGGCTTCTACCCCTCTGCCTCTGTCTCTGCCTCTCTGCCCTTCTGCCTCTGACCTCTGCACCACTACTTCTGCTACTCAGCCTCTACCCCTGCCCATCTGCCTCTGTCCCTCTGCCTCTCTACCTTTTCCTCAGCCTCTCTGCCCCTCTGCCCAGGCCTGTCTTCTCTGCCCCTCTACCTCTGCCTCAGCCCTTTTGCCTTTGCCTCTGCCCCTAAGCCTCTGCCTCTCAGCTTCTGCCCCTCTGCCTCTGCCTCTGCCTCTGATTCTCTGACTCTGCCCCTATGCCTCTGTCCCTCTCTCTGCCCCTCTGCCCCTCTGCCTCTCAGCCCATCTGCCCCTGCCCATCTGCCTCTGTCTCAGCTTGTCTGCCTTCTCTGGCCCTCTGCCTCTGCCTCTGCCCCATTTGCCAATTTCCTCTGCCCTTCTGCCACGGTTTCTGCCCGTATGTCCTTCTGACCTCTGCATCTCAGCTTCTGCCCCTCCGCCTCTGAATTTCTGCCCCTCTGCCACTTCCCTTCTGCCCCTCTGGCCCTCCCCATCTAACTCTGCCCTCTGCCTGTATGCCTCTGCCCAACTGCCCCTGCCTGTCTGCCTCTGCCCCTCTGCCTCTGCCCCTGCCCCTCCGTGTCTGCCCATTTGCCCCTGCCTGTCTGCCTATGTCTCTACCTGTGGCATTGTACCTCTGCCCCTACCATCTGCCTCTGTCTCTGTCCCTATGCCTCTGCCCCTCTGCCTCTGCCAAAGTCCTCTGCCCCTCTGCCTCTCTGCCTCTTCCTCTGCCTCTGCCCCACTGCCTCTGTATCTGCCTCTCTGCCCCTGCATTTCTCCCTGTACACCTCTGCCTCTGTCTCTGTCTTCTGCCCCTCTGCCTCTGCCCATCTGCCCCTGCCTGTCTGCCTCTGTCTCTAACTGTGCCACTGCACCTCTGCCCCTACCATCTGCCTCTGTCTCTGTCCCTCTGCCTCTGCCATTATCCTCTGCCATTGTCCTCTGCCCATCTGCCTCTCTGCCTCTTCTTCTGCCTCTAGCCCACTGCTTCTGAATCTTCCCCTCTGCCCCTGCATGTCTCCCTGTACCCCTCTGCCTCTGTCTCTGTTTTCTACTCCTCTGACTCACAGATTCTGCCCCTAAGCCTCTACCCCTCTGCCTCTGTCTCTGCCTCTCTGCCCCTCTGCCCTTCTGCCTCTGACCTCTGCTTCTGATACTCAGCCTGTGCCCCTGCCTGTCTGTCTCTGCCCCTCTGCCTCTCAACCTCTTCCTCTGCCTCTCTGCCCCTCTGTCCAAGCATGTCTTCTCTGCCCCCCCTGCCTCTGCCTCTGGCCAATTTGCCACTATCCTCTGCCCCTCTGCCTCTGTCTCTGCCCTTATGCCCTTCTGCTTCTGACCTCTGCACCTCAGCTTCTGCCCCTTTGCCTCTGCCCTTCTGTGCCTCTGCCTCTGCCCTTCTGCCCTTCTGCCCCTCTGCCCCTCCCCATCTGCCTCTTCCCCTTGCCCCTCTGCCTCTGCCAATCTGCGCCTGCCTGTCTGTCTCTGTCTCTAACTGTGGCATTGCACCTCTGCCCCTACCATCTGTCTCTGCCTCTGCCTCTGTCCTTCTGCCTCTGCCCCTCTGCCTCTGCCATTGTCCTCTGCCCCTCTGACTCTCTGCCTCTTCCTGTGCCTCTGTATCTACCCCTCTGTTCAGGCACATCTGCCTGTACCCCTCTGCCTCTGTCTCTGTCTTTTGCTCCTCTGCCTCTGCCTCTCAGACTCTGCCCCTAAGCCTCTACCCCTCTGCCTCTATCTCTGCCTCTCTGACCTTCTGGCTCTGACCTCTGCACCTCTGCTTCTGATACTCAGCCTCTGCCCCTGCCCCTCTGCCTCTGCCCCTCTGCCTCTCTACCTCTTCCTCTGCCTATCTGCCCCTCTACCCAGGCCTGTTTTCTCTGCCTCAATTGCCACTGTTCAATGCCCCACTGCTTCTGCCCCTCTACCTCTGTCTCTGTCCGTATGCCCTTCTGATTCTTATCTCTGCACCTCAGCTTCTGCCCCTCTGCCTCTGACCTTCTGCCCCTGCCTGTCTGCCTCTGGCCCTCTGTTTCTGCCTCTGCCCCTCTACCTATGCCAATCTGCCCCTGCCTGTCTGCCTCTGCCTCTGCCTCTGCACATCGGCCACTGCCTTTCTGCCTCTGTCCCTAACTATGGCATTGCACCTCTGCCCCTACCATCTACCTCTGTCTCTGCCCCTCTGCCTCTGCCATTGTCCTCTGCCCCTCTGCCTCTCTACCTCTTCCTCTCTGGCCCTCTGCCCAGGCCTGTCTTCTCTGCACCTCTGCCTCTGCCTCTTCCCCATTTGCCACTGTCTTCTGTCCCCTGCCTCTGCCCCTCTGCCTCTGTCTCTGCCCTTATGTCCTTCTGCTTCTGACCTCTGCACCGCAGCTTCTGCCCCTCTGCCTCTGCCCTTCTGCCCTTCCCCATCTGCCTCTGCCCCTCTGCCTCTGCACCTCTGCCTCTGTCTCTGCCTCTCTGGCCTTCTGCTTCTAATCTCTGCACTTCTGCTTCTGCTACTCAGCCTCTGCCCTGCCCCTCTGCCTCTGCCTCTCTGCCTCTCTGCCTCTGCCCCTCTGTCCCTGCCCATCTGTGTTTGTCTCTGCTTGTCTGCCTCTGCCTCTACCCCTCCTCCTCTGCCTCTGTCCTCTGCCCCTCTGCCCCTGCCCATCTGCATCTGTCTCTGCTTGTCTGCCTTGATCTCTACCCT